>NW_019211455.1:7483576-7519698 GCF_002443255.2 Varroa destructor
GTTCTAAGCACATAGTATCAGCCGAAACATGGTGACTAGCCAAGAATATATCGATAGTGATAAAGCAGTCCGGTCATCCGATCTTTTCACTTGTCTGCATGGGGCTTCTTAGTTTTCGTGTCTGTTTTGCTCAAGTAGGCACATTTTGCGCAACCTTTTTTTTATCATGGTTTGTCAGTTTCCATCGTTCGTACTGCTTTATGTACACAATCAGACAAAGTATAAGTCTGCATCTTGTTTTGGACGCGAGATTTCGTGTATATATGAGGGATCATTATTTCAAAAGGTCTAAAAAAGTGGGCGTAGCTTACGTCCCATTTCAAAAAGCTATGGGTCAATTTTCAAAATATGATGTTCACTATTGGAACATAGTTTTAGTACTTGAAATCGTTATTTGAGATTTATTTTACTAATTAACCAATTAATAATTAAAGACCCATTAATCAAATTATAGTGTTAATAGGTTACGATTTACGTATTCCAGTATTTTTAGACCGTTTAAGATCATATTACGTAAGCGTAAGCCGAGACGTACATTATTGCCACGACACGATGAAATTTCCCAGAGACTATTAAATGCAAAGACCAACAAGCAAGATGCAAAGTGCTTTCTACTGCTTGAAGATTTTACATTACAATCATCAAGACGAACCTGTTTGCTAATGCTTATCCTTATATTCCGAAGCTGTCCTTACTGATCGACGTTTCAGTTTTACTAAGCGTTGGACAAAACATATAGTTACAAAACCCTTGGTCTTTTGGCCTTAATTTTTCATAACAGAGCATTCTTAGCTATGTCAATGACCAAATAAAATCTTTGCATTAGAACAACTTGTTTGATAACTAGGGCAAAAGCAGAAATGACCCGAAACTTTCCTGCTTACACGAGTAAACTTACTCTAAAAGTAAAAAAAAAATTCGTTGTTTACTGAAATCCTTGCCACGAGTGAATTCTACCTACTTTATAGAAAAATAACTTTCACAAAATACCATATGCCTACTTGCCAACGACAAGGTGGCTAGTTCATTTTTGTTAAATATCATCCATTATTATACCAATAAAACTTATACAAATTTATAATGATGAATCGATTTAAACCGCGCTCGTTTTTGTTCAGTCAAGAAAATATATATAGGACGATCAACGTATCACTATCTCTCTGCGTAAATTTAGAAGGTAGTTCCACTCGTACTGTACGTAATTAGTACTGCTCGTAGTATACAATTGCTGTCGCCTTTACAGGTATTGTAGCGACAGTAACAATTCAAAAGCTCACGGGCAGTTTTTAGTCAACGAGGTCTTTAAATGCGAAGTTTTTCATTTAAAAGTTGCGAATTTTTTTAAATCTTGCACGATGTTTTAGGGATTCCTATTACAACGTACATATGACGTAGCTGTTTATGGAAACACAAAAATAAACACTACTGCTTTAATTCTATTGTATTGTATTGTATTTATCTAAGCGACTAATATTAGTATAGGACACATATTAAAGACAATTTTTTTGTTTCATCCAACTGCGAGTTATCAGCCCAAAATGTAGCTTACAAGCAGCAGAAGTAGACTCAGATAATTAAGGCAAAGAATTGCTAGTTTTGGGTCAATTAACCTAAGAAATGATTTTGTTGAAGGAGCTCCTTCTCACATTTCGCAGGGCCCTTCCTAGCATTTCACTACATCAAGATCAAAACACGACACAATCTCACGAACACTTGCCCAAAGTGTGACCAATGACCACTTGGATTCGTATTGCAAGATGACATTTATTCGAAAGAGAAAAATCAAAGATTTTCATACTATTATGAATGTCTATATCTTCCTATAAGTTACGGACCACACTTCCAGCGTTCTCGAAGATCGAGACAGAATACTTTAAACTACAACTTATACCAATTAAATATACAACTTAGTAGGTTTTCTTTCTATCACAGCCCTGTCTCTCACAAGCACTTAATTTTCAACGCTTGCCTAATAATAAGACACTGTATGGTAGACATCACTGTTGAATGTGTTTTGGAAAATATTTTGCATATTAGAAGCGTCATTTTCTAGGAAAAGGACAATTGCATGATTGACTAAGGGCCAAATTGTACAAATAAACAACATTTAATTGTTTTTCTTTTTAGAAAAAGCTTTTGTTTAAATTTAATTTTTCCTCTTCAGAGAGCAAAGGCCCAGTACCTTACACAGATCTTTAACAACTAGCTTCTCAGTAACGATGTTCGTCATAAATACTTTATCCGATTCCGGTCCAGAAGGGAAACTCACACGAAATTCACCGTCTGCTAAGTAGTTTTGCAATTTCTTCGTTTTTTCAGGTGTCCAGGAATTTTTCTGAAAATTTCAACAAATGGTACAGAAACTAACCGGTCAACAATACAAACTTACTTAGTATTAATTTTTGTGTGCCTTTTGTCCTCTTCCATTTCCAACAAAGAAATATCTATTAATTTAATTTTACACCAAAGCGCATTCCCTAGAGTTTTAGGTTGACGCGTCTTATATCAGCATAGCTTATGTAAGTAGAGTGATCAATATCTTAAATATGGAATATACTGCAGCATTTAAAAATCGCGGGACCACTCAAACGCAGGTATTTTTGCCAGCTATTGCAAATGTAGAAAATTCTCACTTACATCGAATTCGCAGCTTGCTAGACTTACACGCGTCGCGAGCGCAGGTACTAGAAATGCTGCAAGAGGCGGCCTTCTACATTCGGTAATATCAACCTGGTATACCGATCTGCCATAGTCGATCATGTGTAAATTGATATGAGATCCATTAACTTCAGTAACTTTTGCGCGTTTTCGATGGAATGTAACGAAGTGTCCTTTCTTGAGACACATAATTTCAGTGCACCGCAGGGATGGTAAACTGTAGATTTCTGATTCCATAGCTTGCCTTTCTTCCAAGGACTCACTGTTTATAATCCAAATGTTGTGCGGATCATTTGCGTGGCTGACCTTGTATGTCGCGTTATCAATCTGAAATATTAAATGTAGACATACTCATTGATTTGTGGCATATTATAAGCAAAATATTCAAGTTATACATAAACGGTAGTTTCTAGCAGTGTTCTGAAGATGGACAACATTGCATAAATAGTAATAATAAGTAGCAAACTCTGCTGAAATAACGAAGCGTGATGTTGCAGAATTCATATTATAAAGTCGCCGGTTCCAATTTCACGGGGCGGACGCAAATCGATGCGAAGCTTTACTTACGCATTACGGTTCTGTAATTAACCTTATTATTATTATTATTATTATTATTTAAAGTGCCTATACACGTAGTGCAAAACAAGTACTGAAGTCGTAGGAACGTCCCACTCACTCAGCACGCTACGTATAAAATTAAAAGCCCACAATTTAAGGTGACAGCAAACCGAAGTCCTAAAAATTCGAGGGCCAATGAAAGAGTGTAAGAAAGCGCAAAACGTCGAAACAAGATAGATAATCTCATCTTAAAACCAGCTTCTAATATGTTTATAAATCTTGCAGCAATTTTCGACCAGTTTCAGTCTGACCTCTATCTCTTATAGGATCATTCATGTTAGCACATGAAAAATCTCGGATTATGATATAGGCCGTTGGTTTTTTCAATCTATAAGTTTAATAGAGGACTCATCAGGCTCAAAAACTAATAAACTAACTTGGCTAAAAATTAACCATTCCTCACATGCAGAAAACAAAACTCTGGTTTCAATCATGATAAATTTGTGGTCTTTACTCTAAAAAAACTAGCTTTTTTTTAATACAGAGAAAAGCGGATTAACACATAATCGCTACAGCAAATTGTGTGCTTGGTTTATTCTTTTAAATATATAAAATTTGTCTTTTACAGGTTAGTTTTAAATGTTAAGCGCATTGAAAAAAGAAAGATTTTCACTTAAAAAAAAAAAAGTAAGATTGATAATCTTACTTTAAGTGCGGTATTCATCGGCATGCTAATAAAATTGGTCGCTTCTTCATCGTACACGATGTCCTTGATTAGATATATTTTCTCATGTACATCCTGCCGTGAGCCGACGAGCAAGACCTGAACCAGCTCTGATCCAACCGCCTTGTCTAGCTTGTCTAACACATTGAGCTCTGGTAGGTGGTCCTCCAGTTCACAAGGAATTGCAAGCTGACAAGTTTTCAGGACACTTTTTGTATTTTTCCCCGTTGGAAGTAAGCGGATATTCTGTTTAGGATCACAAACAAACAGTAAGAGAGTATAGCGGAAGTAACATGAAGATGCTTAATTTGACTCGAAAAATGCCAGTTTTATGCGAAAATAATTTGTATGACTGAATAGCAACTCTTTAAAATAATCCGATAGCGACATGAGATTAGAAATTTCGACTTTTTTAATCAGAGACTGCTTGCTAGCACACATACTTTAAGCACAATCCTAGCAACCATACGTCTGCGAAGATATGATTTCGACTTTACAGTAACAAAATAATAACAATCTATACAGTAAAAAGCAACTTACACATTATGTGTCAAAACAGATATCTCCTGATAATTAAACACTCGTATAATCAAATGACCTTACCTTGCGAGGCACTATTTCTGAGTTGCCGAAATCGAGAAAATATACTTTGACTTGGTCGTTTTTTACGTAACCGTCAAACCTAGCTCGATACAACACATCGTCATAGGGCGCAACTACAATTGTACTGCGCGGACAAAGATGATCATCCGAAGGTTCTTCTTCACAATCGGCCTTCAGAACCTACAAGTTTTTACAAAGTGATGATTCCCATTCTTTTTATAAAACATTCGGCCATACATATTCAAAGAAGGAGTAGAATGTCTCAAATATAACTAACTCAAATCTATCATATTCAGAACTTACTTTGCTAAAGATAATAATCGATTTAATTCTAAATTCGTATAGGTAAACAAATCTGCGTCATCAGGGGTTGAAACATTCGTATCTGGGTCTAGTCTGTTTCTCAGCTCACTTCGCACAGGCGTTCCTCTCTCTCAATTTTATTATAGATTTTCGTGTAAAAGTCAGAAACTGTGAAGCGGTTTCTATGACGCATACTTTGCACTGTTTTGTCTTTTTGAGAAACTTGCCCAAAGGTAACTTTGTTGAATAGAGGACATTCGATAACACCACATAGGTTGTACTGCAAAGAATTTTTTAACTCCATTAAACCGCAAACACCAACATTGGATCTATTTGGACAAAAAATTACTGGATTAAGTGTGACAGATCCCCTTAAAATAAAAGGGGGTACACGCATTCGTATAAGCGCTTGATGCGCGTATTTGTGTATATAAAAAAACATCATAAATACTGTCTTTGGGTGGCCCTACCTCATCGCAAATTGCCCTTTGCAGATTGTTGTCTTCTCTGAGCACGATATACACGAAGTGTTTTTCCCTGTCAATGTAGGTAACTTCTGCCAACACGTACCGCCATAAAGGCGGTACCCGTACTTGGAAGGCACCTTTAAGTATTAGTCCGTCGGATTCCCTCGAAGAAAAACTACTGCGCCGGCTTGAGCTGGTTGAAATTGGATCAGTGCCATCTGGTGGATGAAACTCTGCCCCGGTTTGACCATCTCTATCGACCTTGGTTAATTGTTTACCACCATCCTTTAAACCACCCTCAGGATTCCCGTCAAATGAACCATCTTTCGGTTGAGCACCACTTGGATGAGAAGTCTGTGGTAGTCGACTAGCTAAGGCGCCATTGACCTTACTATTGACTTTTTTTTGGCCATCGACACTATTATCACTGAAAATGTATTGCTCTCTGTCATTGAGTTCTAAGTTATAGTCTCTGTTGCAACTAGTATTATTGAATTGCTCATTAACATCGACGAGCTGTTCCGAATGGGTAAATCTCGGCTGATTCATACAGATTTTTTCTATGGCATCGCGAGCCCCTCGGAGTACCTCAATCGTATGCGGTCGAGCATTGAGTTCATTATTCTGGCGTGAAGTTGCCATTAAAGAAGTACTGGAAGGAACAAATTCCGCGGCGTCGTACCTCAAAGGTGTAATAGGTTGCTTCTTGCTGTTAGAGTCACCAGCAGCGTAGTCCTTAACAACGTTGCTAAAGTGGTCCGCCATGGCCGAATCGTCGATATGTGTTGTTGTTACCGTCGTAGTACTTGTCGTGCATACCATAGGCGCCACTAGGGGTGATGAAAATGTCCGAGGCAGCTGTATGCTGAATTCGTCATTGGCGACGTGACGATGTTCTCTTGTGTTTTTAAGAGACAGGAACTGAGTGAGTATACAAACAAATGAGCGGAAAAGACGAAGGAAAATAAACAACATTTATTAGAGAGAACAAAATTGCTAAACTGGAGAATATTGCTTATAGCCGAAAATACAAAATCTTTACAAGAGGATCTTCTACGTTCAAATGAATACGTTATTAAAAACGATAAAAAACATAATGGCATCACAAAAAGTTCTTCCCCAATATGGCTTATACTGTAACTGTACTAATGCATTATTTCAGCACCAATATCGTCCTATCTTTTTTCTGTATAGATGGTAACATGGTAGCGTTCAAAGAATGCAACAGCTAAAAATATGGCGAGATATTTAAAAAATATGTTCTTCCGGTATGAGATTTGGAGATATACGATAGCTTGAATTGAACGTTATTATCTTAACAGGTTATTTAATTTATATAAATCTGTTCCTAGTCAGTAACGGACCCTGAAATTTGTAGCGGAAGCTTGCTCTGACAATTTGGCATCAGTTTCACTGTTGCCCTGTAGTGCTGAGACTGAGCCATGTTTCATCGGTGGCTTCCCACTAACAGGAATCATCTGGTCTCTGGTTTCCCTAATGACTGCACTCTGATTTTTTGCTCCGACATTAACAGGCAGTTCCTCGACTGGTGTGCATTCACTAACATCTGTGACCGTATCGAAGGAGTTACTACTCACTGCGGCTGCACATGACACCTCATCTGTGGCTGTGGTCCAATGATTACTCGAAGCAGAAGTTAAAACAGATGTAGGCTGAAAAATGCCAGAGTTGAGAGCTATTCGTAAAAGACGCATATTGAATACGCAGGTAGCTAAACTTCGTCCATTTTGCACTGGTTCCACTCGTTCATTTAATAAGAAAAGGTCTTGTGTGAGTTTATCGCCATTGCGCTGATAAAATACTTTCAAGCAGAGGTGTCTGTAAGATTGTCGATTGCTGTACTTTTACATTTTGTTCGTTTTGATTTAATTGCAATCAATTGTAAGGCAAATTTCCTCCAAGTATACTAGTAATTAAAGAATCTCTAAATACTGTGCAATGTTGTATAGAGACCTGATATGCGGAAATACATCGTTTCTCTTTTCTGTTAAACACAGATAACTACCGATTAATAAAGAAATGCAATCCCCTTTGAAGATGGCGGCCAAGCATTCTTGCAAGGCATCTTTAAAAAATTCTCACGTATTCATGTTGTTTTAGAGTTTTCATCATCTAGGCTAACTTTGACGTTTAGTAATCTAGTCAACCATGCAAATTGTTGGCGCAAAAGTCAAAATTAATGAACATAAAGTATGCGTTTAGCGTTCATTTTATTTGATTCTTGCGCTATTTTCAACTAAAACTTAGGTTTCTAAGATTTTGAAATGAATTGTAAATGCTAATGCTTAAATATAAATACCTCGAAATACTTTTAGCTAATTAGGCTGCCCCAAAAACACTTTTTTGTTCTCTATACATGTTTCGGCTACAATTTTTTTAATCACTTTTAAGATAATTAATCGAAATAGTTGTATTTACTTTTCACAACACAGCAGTAAACAGTTTTATGGACGAAATGTTGGTTTTGATTCTTGAGAGCATCTATTCGCCAAACCTAACCCATATTCTAGAAGTATATTTGTATTTGCTATTTGCATCTATATAGCAATTAAACCCAGGCCGCACAGACGCCAACAAAGCTCCTCTCTCATGAATGAATCCAAACTTTTACCAATATTCAAGGTGTGGGTCCACGTTGACATCCGGAGAGGATTCATCACTTTTTCTTTTTACGGCGAGTTTTTCCATACGAATGTATCCATATAACAAAGTATTCGATCCCGGCTAGTACCAACGCTCCCAAACTTATCATAGCTTTTACGTGAAGCCATTTACATGACATACTAGAATATTTTTTTAATGTTAAAATAGCAGGCTTTCATCATCCTGAAGATGACTCATTATTCCGGTGTTACACGTTTGAGTTGTTTGATGTACTTGATGTAATTCCATTTCCGATACTGATACACAACCATGTAATGCCACTTATTTAGTTACAATTTTATGTAGTCATTGCAGGTAAGAGCAGAAACTTTCATAGTTTAATCCGGACTTCGCTTGTCTTGTACTTTTTTTTTGTCTTGTACTTAATCACGTATAATAAAGGTAGTTAATCTAGTAAAGGTAGTAACCTTTATCTCTGCATTGGTCCGGTTATCTGGCACTCTGGCATATAAATCACTTGGTGCAGCAACTAATATTTTAAATTGACTATGACAGATTATGGCTCTCAAGTGAAATAATATTTACTGCCAACTGCACTAAACGGTGCAGTCATCATTGTAAATACAACCTATTATTTAACGTATTACTTTTCAACTCACCTAGTTTCTAGGATGTCCCCTGGCTAGACAACCGCCAAGAGCATTACGAGGTGATCCCATTCTAAATTATTAACTTGATATGTAAGCCAGTATCGCACGTTCTCTAGTGCGTCTAGTTATGTTCATCGAATACGTATAACAACAATTTCAACAAACTTGGCGTGGCCTATGTTGGTTTGCTAATAAATTGCATCAGCCATAGCGCACTATCAGATTAAAACCAATCTAATTAGTGCTGCATTATTAAAGCTGCATTACATTAGCTGTATGAAACGTGCCTTCCCTTGCATTCAACACCAGTCTGTTATATTAGCACTCAGGCCCTAGTGCACGCTTTCTCATCGTGCCTTAACGAAGTAAGAGACGTGTTTTGCGAAAAAAAAAAAAAAGAGGCGCAAAACATCTGTTTTATATGAATCTACCTTTGCTGTATAAAATCTGAGAAAAAAAATAAACACCTGCTATATAGAATACGCACCTGAGTAACATCCTTTTTAACTGGAATAGCCGCGAGTGATGCACGGGTATTTTCAATCGCAAAAACTTGAACTGGAAATTCTAGCATCGATGGCGTGTTATATGTTTTCATGCATTTTATGGCTTGGTTCACGGCCTGGAACGCTTTTTCCAGTGAAAACATTGCCGATTTAACATGTGCGCTGACCTTAAGCGAATAAAACCATCGCAGGATATACGAGATAATGAACAAAAAATTAAGATTAATTTCGAACGTACAGTTGAGTACGCGTGCTGGCGAGACCAGAAGCCATATAATAATATTCTGGAATATCCCATTTTGCTATTTATGCTTCCCGATAATCGATAAGTACCTTTTGTGATGATGCACAAAAATGTTCACTCCACTAACACGTAAGCATTGTCTCACTTTCCCTTAATTCAGTGTAGGTTAACTACATAAAATGTAGATAATCTTCATATAATTTTTCATTGCATTATATTAATAAAAAAATTAATATCAACCATGATGACCGACGCTAGACCTTCCAATTAGGTCGACGAAAAACAAGCAGATTTTGTCATTACAATAGAGTACATGTATGTTAGAGTGATCAAGTTTTACTACGCTTATATCTTTTTATACATTCTAAAATTTTATTGAAAAGTTTTCAGAATACTTTTTACAAGTTACAAGTAAGAATAACAAACGAATATACAAAAAAAACATTTGTTCGTATTGTGTTGTTGTAAAATTTGAATATCGATTTCATCGAGATTATATAATGTGTACTATGCTTGCCAAATTTTTTCGCTGATCTTTGTACAGACTCAGGTATTACAAAAAAAACCTTTTTTTGTCGATAACTCTTTTAGGCTAGCCATGCGTATCAATAGCATTATTTAAGGAAGGGCGCAAACACACACAGTTGTGCTTAGCATGGCTGCTTAATGAAAAAACATTAAATAGAACCTCTTACCTCTTCACAATTTTCGACGCAGTATTCAACGTCTGCTGAAACAACAGACGCTAAAGCTTCCGCACTTTTCGAAGTCAGCTCAATCTTCCATACCAACGCATTAATATCGATCCTTAAATTTGCCAGGCTTGACTGCCAAACAAAAGAAGCCATCCTGGCAACCGTAACGTAAGGCTTGACGGAAACCACTAACTAAAAAAAAACACGGAGCAAATAAGCACTTTACCTCTCAGGCACCATTGAAATAAAATAATAATCATCAGTACTATAATAAAACTATTCTACTTCAACGATGCTTATTTGTGCAATAATTGTTGCTTTGATGCAAGGGGTTTTTAACTGCCTTGTTCTGCAGTTTAGTTACGTGTACGAAGTGTAGCATCTAAATCTTAGCGGCTTTTAATGAGTGAAATAGAAGAAGGCAAAAGCATGGCAACCGGTGAAAAAGGAAGTGAAAGTAAAGGCGAATCGAGGACAACGTGAAGATGATGGAGTGCAGCTTTTTGTTTGAGATGACTGATGGACTGGGTTTGGCAGGCGAGACGTATGGAAACTGGATACCGCCCAGATCTTTGTTTTGTTGCAGTTTCGTGATATTACTAGGTAAAGAAGCATATGGACAGATCAGTCATCGTTAAATACTATAGCTTTAAAAGATACTCAAATACTAATCAGTCATTTTAGGTAAACGACGCAATTTTGAAATTAAAAAAAAGACTTGTTATTCCAACCGTATGACATGCTACCATGGGATCGGTAGCAAAGTGTCATCATTCACTTAAGTTGAAGCGCTAGTAGAAATCACTTACATCAAAAAAATATCTAAATTTAGTTCCGTGTGACAGCCTTACTTGCAAAAAATATATATATATAAAATAAATTTCCGTAAGAATTGTGATGCCGCCGCTTCTTAAAAATAGATGACTATGTTCTTTGCAATTATCATGCACTGTTCATACTATGCCTGCGTATGTAAATAAACGCCGTTTCTAATTAGCTCATAAGAATCTATATTTCCACATTTTTCCGAGCCATTTGTTAGAAGGTTGAAGCTTTTACGCTTCTTGAGTCAAAAAAATCACTTTTCGAGGCCTTCTCTAATTAATCAATTGGCTGTATCCCAAAAGTTACTACCGTTTTCAAAAATAAAACGTTTAACATATTAAAAAGTGCATTAAAAACGTACTAACAAATCATTACTAACTTTATTAAAGAATTTATGTAAATTATCATTAACATGTTAAAATTGCTAAAAAATAAACTAAAAAAGTTTATAGCTTACCTTATATAAGTAAGTTATTAGAAGCATTTACTTTTTAATTGTCGAGCTTTGAGCACTTAATAATCCACTTAATCCATTGCAGGGCAAATGATGTTAGCTTTGATAATAGTATGCATAACGTATTTCCAAGAGACATGGTATCACATAATTTTATACCCACTATAATACGGAGATCTATATTCTATAGCTACAATAGCTGAAGAGATATGAATGTTTGCGTGTACACTAAGAGAACAGTGGCATATTGCATATATGAAGTTCGGTGCCACAACAACGTTGCCCAGTAAGTTTTATTTATATTATTCATAAACATGTTTGTAACGAAAAATTAAATGTAGTTTATATTAATTTTAATTGCTGTACGTACAGTCTTTCAAGACCTTAAAGTTAAACAAAGCAAAATCTCGGTTTTTTTTTTTCATAGACAGTAACGGCGAATTCCTTGAATTCGCCACTTTATACGGTACGTTAATAGACGTTACGCTAATAACTCCCGTAACAATGAATTCATGCTACCATGAAACGTTAACTCATAGTGGTTCTAGTCGAAAACCAAAATGCGTCATTTTAAGTTGCGCATATATCGGTGTAAACATGATTGCTGCTTAGTTCGGTTGCGTTTACAATAAGCGCTCAAGTAATATAACACTCACAAGGCTTTCACCAACATGTAATAATAAGATAATTTAATATTCTTATCGAATTAAAAATTTTGAGTAAGATTAAATTAAAAATCCTGCTTGATTCATAATTTTATCTGAAAGACAAACACATTTAACCCAGGCGACACTTCCTAGCAGCTTCTCTGTTACAGCTAATAAACTGATAGCTGCACTGAGCTCCGTGCAGGGAGGGTCCTCCACGTTTACTGAGGACTTTTGACTCGACTGTGCAAGATTTGTGCAAGTACAGGTGCGGAGAGTATAGTAGCATGTCAAGGCTTTGAACGTTTATGGTACATCATAACAATAAAGTGAGTAAGCTGAGACGAGTTAACCGTGCTATCTAATTAGGAAAATATACTCACCCAGTTTGGGTCTGAGCTCTGTCACTAATGCACGATCCGTTTTATTTTGCGATAATAATGTACTTCATAATAAAATACATTAAACTCACTTCTATTTACCAGCGAATAGACGAAATTCATCAATAACAAACGGTCGTTCGTCTGCTCTAGCCGCGGTCATTTCAAATCAGTGATCAACACAGAATCAACAGAAACAATTCTGAAAGTTACAATTAGTCGAAACACTGCATAAAGCATTACTCACAGCGTCGTCGTATTGGTCGAACAAAGCAACGAGCGTAACAGAACTGTAGATCGCTTGCGCGCTATGGATCTTTTATGGAGATATGAAGAATATGGTTAATGGTTATGCACTTACTATTGGTATTATAGCACGTGCTATATTTATAACTATAGCAACTACAGAGTTCATTTTTCCTATACAATATACAATCACATTTCAACCTAGCTCGTAATAAATGTACAAATATAAAACTAAAACAACCTACATTTCAATAACGGTTCCTATTCCCGTCATCCAGCTCTTGTTGCTGCCAGCCCCATGTACGTGTATTTTGTGTACACTAGCGTATTTTTCAGCTAGAATTGCTCTCTCCGATTGTGGTAAGATATAGATATCCAGTTTCATTAGACGTTGAAGTGGTTTTGCCATTTCGACCAGTGCCTCTATTAAACGGTTTGCGCGTTTAAAGCGCTTCGTTCCCCAACATAATTTCAGTGGCGCGTTCGTAATCCTTCGAGGTTGTTCTTAACAGTTGGACTCAGCCGTCATCTAACTCCACCTGAAGTTCGTTGTAATGCTACCTATGTTTATTTTCTTCGGAAGAAAACCTGTTTTATAGAGTTAACAACGGATGAGCATTTATTTGAAATATTATTTGAATTGAAGTTGCAATGGTATTTTAATTAAACGCATTTTTAAGTAAGTATCATTGTAAACAATACACGAACTGTACGTTATAAAGGAGTCAGGATTGATAGATTCCAAATTCAGATAGATAGTAGTGATATCCTGTGTTACCTGGTTTCATTTTTATCATTTCAAGATAGTTATATCAGGTTGTGAATATAATCCTATTAGCTTGGCCCTCTAAGGTGCTACCAAAAAAGTCACACGACAGCCTCACGTATGTTCTAAACGAATTTTTCACTAGACAAGAGATATACTCAAACGTATTGACACCATAGGTATACTACTGAGGCTTGTACTGCACGACAGGCAAGCACGTAGTTAGACCTCTAAGGGCCTAAAGTTACTGCCTAATTTTTGCAGTGCGATGCTAGTTTCAGCTCGTTGCTATGTCGCCGGATAAGCACGGGGAACTAGTTATTTAACAGTATCATTATAAGATAATTTCTTTTTTCCTAGTGTGAGGCAAACTCGGTTAGCTTCCGGCTGAAAATTTGTGAGCTAAAGTGTACATTTGATAGAATGATATTGTGTCGAACATCGTAATGGGTGTCTTAGTAAGTACGACGTAAACGTGAAAGGCCGGCCGCGAAGAAATGCAAAATTAACTGCGACGGTATTATTCGTTATTAATAATTTTTAATCAATTATTAGTATTAACAATGGAAATAGTATAACCGCCTTTAGAATTTACAATTAGTTAATGTATTCCCTGTTACCAAAGTTTAAATGGAGTAACTGCTGAATACATTTAAAAATGGTAGCTAATTTCCAATTCAAATATAATTAAATTTAAACAAGCTTTATTTGAACATTAGGCGCTAAGACAGCATCAGTTTGAAGGAACTGAGGTCAGTCTAGAATTACCTGACAGGTTCATGTAATATAATTAGCATATTAAATGTTTTAATTCTCGACAGTATATAGTTTTCAATGCTACATGCAAGAATTGGTAAATAGTTTTAAATATTTTCTGTCTGTATTGGTAATTCAGGGCATTCACTACGTATTCTAACTACCCGCTAGCAATGGTCGATAATAATTTCTAAAAAGATATCTACAAAAATCTAGAAGTACATATTGGAGAAGCTTCTATCTGAGACCGAATGACGAAAACTTTCTATGCGTAGCTTGAGAAAATGATTAGCCCAGGTTAATCTTCGTCCAACTATCAAACCAGGGCGTTGTGCGGATGCATTTAATTTAACGACGTCCATCAAGATTCGTTGGATTGCTTGGTATATTGATGAAGCTTTAGGAGATTATAAAGGGAACACGTTCCATTTTAGAAATGTTTGCAGAAAAACTAAATGTAACGTAGCTACATTTAACGTTCTCAGAGTCACAGATGTCTGCGTTACAAGACGATCTGCGAATCTACCTTATGAAAATGAAGGCGTCGGAAAAACAACTGGTATATAATCCGTTTTTGCGGGACTCAGTACATTTATATAAATGATAAATATAAATGGGCCTAGGAGTGAATTTTGAGGAATCCTTCTTTTTGTTGAATAGTCATTCGAGATAGTATTCGCCAGTGCATACAGTTGAGAAGTGGTTGATCAAGTCACATGTGAACCAACTGCATATTACACGAGAAAAATCATAGTTCTGGAAGGACATCGTGCGAGCTTGAGTGAGAAGATTTTGCGATATCACCTAAAGCCAGAAGGAAGGCGTGTTCTTCATCGCAAAAGAAGTGAGTGATGTAACTTCAGATATTATAGAGGGCTAGAACACAGGAGCGCGAGCTACATCGAACTGAAGAAACATTTACTGTTGGAAAGTGAGCTGCAGAATGACAAAATCAGTTGACGTTCGACACATCTTGCAGAAAGCTTCACACGGGTCACACACTCTTACCTTTAACTAACTTGGAAGACCTTTAGCGCTATTAAAAACAACTGTCTGAAGAAATAGGCTAAATTTTGTGCTAATCATGTGTAAATTACTGGAGGATTTCACAAGGAACAACAGTAAATAAACCAGTGAAGTCAGCTTTCACAAACATGTCAAGTGACAAAGTTAGTTCTTCAGTAATAATTGAAAAATTAAAGGGAAGCTAGACAAGACGAATGCTATCTGATTGATATTTGTTCAGTGCTCCGTAATATGCATGTTTATGCTTCTGCTCGAACTTTTTCTGTACGTATCAAGAACTCGCCTAGAGTGTCGAAACTACACCGCAATAATTTGGAGATTAGCTATTACAATGAATAAAACTGTTTACCAAAAAGGCAGTATTGTGAATATTATTTAGGGTACCTTTTAAGCAACTACCTGTGAAATGAAAACTGGTATATTAGTGACTGATCAACAAAAACAAGTATCAAATAATATATTTCGACAGAAGTTCTCATCGGACTTCTCGGGAGGGTTCCACGGGTGCTTGTCAAAAAACTAATAAGAGCAAGAATAGGATAATAACCAGAGATAGTGTGGGATTGTATAATTATCGAGATGATCCCCATCACAGGCGCAGCAAAAATCAAAGTTATATAGCTTATACGCGTTTCCTAATCTTCTTTCGTTGTTCCGTAAACTACGGATAACCCGAGGATTCCTAATCCAAAAATCCATATTCAAGTTACCAAAGACAATCATGGGTATATCTTGCAAGTTGATTGTCATATCAAGTATCTCAATTCATGTGTAAGAGCCTTGGGGATTGTTCGAGTAAATTCCGGTTTAGAACGTTCAGTTTACGTAAACTTGTCGCACACGAGTGCTACGCACGTTCACGTGCAAATATAATTTACTATTTTTATTTACTACTACTAATTTTTTAGCCGAGGCGAATTTTTTTTTATTTAATATGAAGGACAACACAGGGAAACGCTTAGTGTTGCTAACAGTACCAACAGATATGGCCATAGTTCCGTCGATTTGGCTTTTCCGTGCATTTGCTCTAGTAAAAATAGCCTATCGTCCGTCAGCATCTTTGTTGCTGCTATCTTTTCGCCAATGCTTTTTTGTTCTTTTTGATGTTCGTTAGTGGCCTCCCAATGGTTTTTCTTTTCTGGATATGCTTGTATTTTTCCCGTGCAATCCCCTGTCGTATCGTCTTACGTTAAAAAAAAAATCCTTTCTACCTCTAAAATTATGTTATCAAGGATACGATATTGTTCCAATTTAAAAATAAATCAAATAATAAAAAGTTTAATCTGAGTTTTCTTAGAATCATTCGTTCTTACTCGTCTTTTTGATCAACGCCTTCGTTATAAAACCTTCTTGCTTAATCGAATATTACGATGCTATGCATACTCAGTAAGGCTATGGCGTTCGCTAACTTGGAAAGTATATTTGAGGATCTGTTCTGGCTCGGATTGATTTTCAGAGGACTCGACCGTAGAAAGATATACCTTCTTCTGACAGGTCGCTTAAAGCAACCAAGATTATTCGACGTGATCATCTTGTTCTTAAATTATTTATAGAGTGATCTTTGCGCCCTTCGAGCTGCAAATAGGCGAACGAATCCCAAAGTATACATTGCGCTGAGAGATATTTGAAGTTAAATTCGGAACAATATGGGTCCATCTTTTACTTTGAATGGCATTTTCTGGCAAAGCTCCGTGAATAGGTAAGAGTTAATTTGTACTCTAGTCGTTAAATATCGACATCATTTATGATGCACATACTTACCATACATTTTTTTAGGTTTTCAGGCCATTTAGATCTTACCTATACACAGAGTGAATTTATGTCACTCCAAATCAATCCATCCTTGTGTGCGTGATATATGCATATTAATTATTATCAATTGTGGAAATGATGTACATGGCTAACTAAGAACAATGAATGGTAAGTTGTAAACAGGTTTTTAGAGACACATTTGTTATATATTGAAATACAATGCCAGAGGTTCAATGGCAATGCGATATTGTGCTCGACAGTTCTATAAATAAGCGCAGGCTGATCATAAGATTCGCGAGTGTAGTTGAGTTAAGAACAAACTTTTACGATAAAGGTGATGAATATTTTTATTGTTTTAATATTGTTTTATTGTTTGATCCGCTTTGCCTGAAGGAACTCAGGAGTATAAAGCTGTCCGGTGTAAGTGATCGACAGTGACTCACAGCCATTCATTATCATGCTGTTTCCTGACACTATGAGCTAAATGGAATGGTCGGTTGGTAGAATTAACCGCGGATGTTGTTTTGTATTTTACCCCCATCGTTTGTATTCAATACGCTTTACCTTTACACAATTCATTTTTATTACTCGCCCTATCCGACTCCTATTGATGATTTTACCATACAAGCAAAACTATATTAAGTTGTTTCTATTATACTTTAAACCAATCTCCAACTCGACTTCGTTTAATACTAGAAGATAACTTAAAACAGCTTCGAGTTTGAGGTTCTGTTGATATCCAAGTAATTCGCAGGTAGGTACCGTATTTACAGCATTGCCGGCAAGGGTATAATTTGAGGTTTCTTCGCTACTTTTGTATGCACCTATGCCCCAACCAAATTAAAAGCTAGCCCCTTAGCATACCATTGATCGTGTCTTCTGCTGTTCAACTGATAATATTACGTATTCCTTAAAACACTACGAGGGCTACATGAATTTGATATTATAATACTTTAAATAAATAAGGGACTTTCCGTGTTTTGGTAATAGCTTCAAGTAGCGCTAAGTTTATCAGGCGCGTGTTTACTTTAAATAGTTAGCATATAATTTT
Source organism: Varroa destructor (assembly GCF_002443255.2). Lineage (NCBI taxonomy): Eukaryota > Metazoa > Arthropoda > Arachnida > Mesostigmata > Varroidae > Varroa > Varroa destructor. Next base: position 7,501,513 of record NW_019211455.1, read on the forward strand.
TCCTTTTTCATTTGTGATATTCTAATCAGCTTTTGACCTCATTAAAACGGACTCCGCTATGGATGTATGCACTATGCTCAAAGACAATTAAGGGAATCATGTAGTTTTTATCGCTTTGTTCCTCGTCTCCTTCGTATATAAGGGAAACCAATTTCGTCGAACAAAAAATTCTGTTAATCCGTTTAAACTTTCAAGATTACTTTTTGAGCTATCCAGGTTCCTTCGATACTTTAATCATCCGGCCGTTCACTTCAGGTGCCCAAAGTAATGATCAAATGGTCTGAGGAATGAACGGGTTCATTATGATACGGCGTATCTTTAAAGCTGTCGATAGTCATAAGCGTATGTCGGAATGGCTTCAAGGGTTCTCTGAGAAGGCAGCAATGTCTTGTGATGTCTGGCTACGTACGGTATCTGTTAAAGTAAAATTTACTCAGAAAACGTAACTTGTACAAGGCATAAGTGCATGTATCAAGTGGAACTGAGTGGTTCAATCGCTTAAAACATTGGCTTCCTCTTATAGTTTTCATTTTTTTTTTAACAGAGAACGAATAGTATAGGAATAACTCCTGAAGTTGTGCTAAGATCTTCTATCTATCCTACAGTTATGTATGGAACTCGACCAGATGGTAAAATGCAGCCTTACTATAGGTAAATTATCACGCACAGCTGAATGCGTCTCTTAGAGTATATGGTAATTCATTTTTCTAAAACCTTGTTAGGCGGGTGTTTCACTAATAATTTTTGCGTTTTTTGGTGAGTTAGTACCATTAACTTGAAAGAACATCCTTCTTAAGTTTCAATAATGATCGAAAGCGTTTTATTGCTTTTTATTGTCCGTTGACTTTGATCGAAAGTAGATCTATTTATTTTTCTATATATATATATATATAGAATCTTTAGATAACTGTATTATAAAACTTGATTCATTCTCTGGAAAGGACAATGTAATTAGGTCCGGAAGCCGTTTATATATTTTGTATATTTTTGCCGGAGTATATATTTTGTAGCACAATTATTATTGTATAATTATTTGACTGAAATTAGTCAACGAGATTTAAGCTCATAACGCTTCAGATTTTTCGTCGCTTAACTCAAGGCCATGAAAAGTGGTCACTATAAACATTAGTACAGGTTACACCACATGTTGCTTTATTTTTAATGGAATATGTTCTGACAACTGAATCTTAATTCGGACCATTCAAATGGCTGTAAAATAGATATTATGAATTAATGTATCGCACATAAGAACTTAGTTGTGAATATATTACATAATAATAAACATCTGACGTTGTTGTCTTCCATTCAAATAGTCAGTACCAGCTACAGTATTTATATTGCTCTTTCCTAGCGTAGGTGAATAGGTTTATGTATCTATGTGATTAAGATCAACTACGTAGGTCGTCTGAATAGTATAAAATACAAAGAACACCATATAACAACCGTTTTAAAGTTAAAAAACTGTTAGCAGGAGAAGCATCGTTCTGCTTGATATACGACATTAGGACGAAAACGGGACAGTTTTTACGAAGAAAACCGACCGAAAAATATAGATGAAAGGCCTGCTATTACTGTCAAACATTTTTTTAGAGTAAGCATTAATTCCAAATATAAATAAAAACATAATACACTCAATAATCAAAAATTAATAGTTCCAAATAAAAATGTAATACACTCAGTTGTTTTTCAAAAGAGGATAGTTCAAACGACGGCCCAATTAAATTCAAATCTCAGGTTGAAACAGATTTTACACTCACACCGTATTTCTGAAAGGTCGCAAACGTGTTCTATCACTAGAAGATTAGCCTGTCTATAACATTGCGCAATATATTTCTTCGACCTGAAGGACAGCATATTGAGACACAGAAGAGTTTGGTACTTCTATAAACAATAACGGATTTCCAGTTTTTTACAAACGGACAAGTATTTTTTCAAGCAAAACTATTTGTTATTATTTTTGACTAGATTCAATTTGTTGTGTAGAAAAACTACTGCATAAATATCTACAAACCGAAGCGTATTGAATCTGTTCCAGAGTTTGAGATCTGTTTCATTAGTTTAAGCTCTTTTACTTGTGCTAGCCCCATCTGTGCCTTGAAGCCCAAGGTCTCTTCCAGGTCTGCTTTCAACAAGTTTTCTTGCGTTGCAAACACCGTTTCTCTACATGGCTCTTCTCGACACGTCCATATGAGTACACGATGGGGATTTACCCGAGGGACGGAAAGTCTTTCAGGTCTTCTACTGGATTTGTGAAATAGGAGCTTAGCTGGTTAGCTGTCTAACCCTTATTTTAAAGGACGAACAAAGGGGTAAGCCTATGAGAAATAGATGGTTTGTTTTTAGTTGAATTGAGAGAGAAAGTTCTAGCGATATAAGAGACGTTTAAACTCGACGTTTAGAAAGGTCCAAAGCGAGAAAGATGTTTTTTCAAGGAAAACTTTCGACATCACTGTCAATACGAAACCTGCTATTGAACTGTATGCTTCCATTCCTTGTACAAATGTCGGTCTTGTTTGTCTACAATAAATGCATCACTCCAATAAACGGTAGATAGCCAGCTACAGGAAGTAAGGCGACGTTTTCACCTATTTAGGAAATCCGTATTAAGCAAATTCGGTAAATTTCAATTTCGATAATTTTTTAACTAGCTGGGCTGGAATGATAATTTTTAATATGTGTTTAAGCCACTCTCATTTATTGTTTACATAACTGGCTCAGTGCTCTACCAGCTTCCAGACAAGCGTCTATAAAGCTACAAACCATTCACGTTATCATATATAATTTTTTCATCTATAGCTTTCCAAAGCAAATCAATTGTTTATTTTTTAGGAAAGTACCGTAACTGTATGGATTTAGGAATTGAGGCCAACGTTAAAGATTCTCAATCGAGGACGTAATTGAAGCATAACGATAAGGTGTATCGTTGTCATTAAGTAACCAAATTGCGCGCTTTCGGTTACCGAGTCAACGTTACTTTTCATACTGACATATGCTCCTTGCGATCATTACAAGCGTTACCATCATTTTACATCTGAGCCAAGTCGACGATGCCATTAAACTCCCCGAAAAATTTCTTACCGGGGCGACGCATGGTTTTTTGCTCGACTGGCGATAGGTTTTTGAACCGTATGATCCAGGCCGGTTCTTTTTTAATCAATTTCTATATTTTCAGTACTTAGGTGGTAATCCTGTAACACCTTACATATGATATGCCAGTTTAAGCCGACGAATTTCAATCTTTGCTCTCGCCTAGAGCCTCCCTGCCTTCACTCATCTTCGATGAATTTTCGCAGTGCTATGGGTTTTGAGGAGCAAAACTTCGGCTACCGAATGTCGAGTTTTACGCTAAAAAGCGTTTTTTTCTGAAATTAGTATTTCGTGAAGTAAGCCCAATTGGCCTTCACTCACAAGTTTCTAGAAGACATGGAGTATTTACCAGCCCTCGTATGCTAGCGACGCGTAGTTTAAAAGTTTTTCAATAGCAGAGTTCGCCGGATTCCTCTGTAACAGGCTGAGAGGTTAAATCTAGAATTTGCCCATTTGCTTTTATTCTATAGGATCGCATGTACCAGTTCACCCTGCTTCTATGAAGGGTATATTTGAATTAAGACGCAATGTGAATTATAAGTTAACTGAAATGTATTTTATTAATAACACATTTTCAAGAGCATGAGTTAAGTATGGTTTAGCTATTATTCGAAGAGGGAAGGTTTTTGCAAGTTTAGAAACCACAAGGTAGGCTACGTTTAGATTGGTAAATATTATATAATTGTATTAGATGTGGAACAAACGGCTCTTTCAATTAGAGGATCAGAATCAGAAGCGTGACTTTACGTTGATGTTCACGTACACCGAGGAAAAATTATGTGCTCCCTAACGAACAAAGTCTATAAAAAAATAAGCTGTTTTCAATGTGTCTATCCATAGATACTCCCGTTGCTTAAAGTGAACGGTGTAACAATAGTTACGATGTACTATTATAGAACCATTCGTGTAACAAGCTTATTATATTTTTAGGCGAGGATTTCACAATATCTATGATATTTTGAATCCTAATGGTGTAATAGACATGGACTAATTATGAATAGTTTTGAAGTTCTTGAAAGGTTTGGTCAGCAAGTCCCTAAGTTAGAAGCGACTTTCATTTATTCACCTTTACTGGTAGTAGGCAGGCACTTCATATAACCTAACCTAACCACACTATATTTTGATATCACAGAGAGTATGCAGAATTATTTGAAATGCTGTGTCATATAGATTATACGAGTCTTTTTGAGTTCGTAAGACTAATTTATTAATTATAAAATACTAAGTGCTAAAAGATTACGCCGGGGATGATATCTATTATCAGTTCTTCACACCTGGGGTACCTAGATATATCGTTGCGTTCGTGGAAATCTAGTTTTCTTCAGAGTCTACGGCGGAACCCATGCAGCAAATCGACTGACGACATGTCTGTTTAGCCGGTTCGACAATTTCCACCCGTTGTTCTTCACCGTACCCGGAGCAAAGTAATCCTTGTCAATCTTTGCGAATTTTTGTTTTCAGTTCCTAGGGTTTGTTTTGGAAGCTTCTGTTGCTCGGAGCTTAAACCGATGACATAGGTAGGGGAATAGAAGTAGCGAGTCGGCTAGGTGACATGCAAGGCGATATTAGATTACTATTTGTAGTCCAAGAGCTCCTTTAAGGAAACAGGCCTTAACGCAATTTTATTGTTCGAGCTTTTCCACTGTAAAATCTTCCTAAGTGCCTGGTATCCCATGCATTGCAATCGGAGCTACTTTGAAATCAAAGAAGCTAGAAGCGGCTGGAAGAGACAAGCGAGGGAAAAATCCGATCGTCCATATGGCCAACACTGACTTCCTGCATTTGTCGGTCACGTACGCAATAAAATACCTGCTGTGTGCAGAGAAGAGCAATCTCCAATGTGGAAACGGGCTTACGTAGGCAGGGAACAACCTGACGACGTACAAAATGTCAGTGACCGCTGTTCTGCCTCGCCTTGTAAACTTTATTGCTTCCATCTTGGTCAGAATTACCGTCGGTCTCAAATCTGTAGCTGCTGCATGCTGTCGGGCTAGAGCTTGCTGCACTTAAAATCTGTTCGATCCGTATATCACTATATCTTCCGCATACAAGACGACTTTAACTGTCTTCCTCAACCCTCTTATTTGACCAAAGAGGTCCTTCAGCGAGAGAGAGAATAAGATTGGACCTAGGCTGTTCTCTTGAGCCAGGCCACTTGTCGATCCTAAAAGCAGAAGTTTGGTTTCTCCGATTCCAATAGCTATTTCTTTGCGTTTTGCAGCAAGGAGGTTGAACACATTCATAGGGGTACCTATTTCGGTCAGCGTGAGCATAACGTTGTCGCTGGGTGCAGAGCCGAAGGCTGCCGTGAAACCGACGGAGACCGCGTATGACAGATTAAGCAGCATGGCCGATGCTCTCTTGGCATCGGCCATCAGCATTTCACATCTTGTCTCAATTATTATTATTGCTTGCTGTATTGCTTCAATCTCCTGATCAGCAAACCTGAGAGCAGTTCATAACAAACGCTTTCTTTCGCTACTTCCTGTCACGACGATTGAACAGACACAACAGAACACAGTTGAACCGCCCCTTCCCTTCTTTTTGGGATCACTAACAGGGTAGCATCACTTCACTGGGCTAAGAGTCTAGTCGCATGTAAACATCAAATAATGCTATTCAGCACATTACTAGAACAATGACGCATTTAAGATGTTCGTTGCAGATTAGTTTGGCCTGGCGGCGTTCTCGTTCCGTAGGTTTCCCAAACCTCACATTAGTCCCCGCACTATGAAGTCTTGTTAAAATATTACGATGTATTGAGATTCCCTCTTTCCACGCTGCATTGGAAATGGGCATCGCGTGTGGTATCGTATTCCTTGATGCAATGGCTGCACTGTGCACTGAAAAGTTTCATCCGGGTGTTGCGCGTAAATTTTAGTGTTCATCACATTGGGTATAATGACAACCTCGTGGGTGCGACATCTAGGCATCGCAGTGGAGCTTGACGTTTAGCACTCCATGCAAATACAACTTAAGCAGTAAAATATACCGCTTTTAATATATGAGCACGAATACTTGCGCTCTCTGAGAAAAATTGATTTTCACCCTAAAACTTTACCCTATCTCTGGCTGCGTTCGTCGCAAATATATTGACAACTGAAGGTCCTGCTTGTTCTAAGAGACTCGGTATCGAGGTGAAATTGACTACCTAGCAACCAAAAATCTGCGGGTGTGTTCGAAAACGCTGTTCTCGAGTCCAGATCGGCAAAACGAGCGTTGAAGCTGCAGGCACTGACCACAGAATAGGCAGAATGGGATGGCTGGCTGGCTTCTTCACCAATGCGTACGGTTATTATAAATCAGCCGGCCGAACATAGGCTGCTACGAGGCTTAACCACGTAAGGCAATAGCGGTGTTCTTTACTGGGTACAGCGTGGGATACTTATACTACGGCGTCGTGGTCTGTTGCTTTTTGTTGCCGGGCAAAAACAGAAATGCGCTAAGTTAAAAGGGCTGGTTGCTTAGCTCTCTGTTGGAACGAAAGTGCCTGTATTGTTCAGGGCTTCCGGGAAAGGAGCGCCAGGGTTACAGACACTCACGATTCGGCTGTGTAATCCCTAGCGCCTTCTCAAGGTCCGGCCTTGATTTAGGCTCCGTGACTACCTTTGCGAATCGATCGTGACAATCATTAAGACACCGCGTACTGGAGCATATACTGCAGTCGTCAATGCTGCCAGAATTTACTTTACGAAGTCCTCAGCTGTTAGTGGTAGTGGGACTCGTCGCCTATCATTTGGCCCAACAGGTTCCGTGGGATCTAGTGATACATGAAACAACTTAACAGATAGGTAAAAAAAGATCATCAGAATCGTTATGTTGTAAAAATGGAAGGGGATATGGCTGCAGGATAAGGTGCGTACAACCAAAATTACAAGGAGACTAGTCAAAGATGTTAGCGCGTGGGTCACAAGAAAGCACGGTAAATTTACGTTTGGCCTATCGCAAATACTCAGTGGGCATGGATTTTTTTGGAAACGATCTATTTAGAATAAATCACCTGACGCCGGTTGCAGGTACTCTACGAAGTATAAATGACATCATTGAACATTTTCAGAGTGCGGTCTGACAGCTTTTGAGGATCTCTTAGTAGAACTAGAAGGTGAATGGTGAATCTGAGAATAAACAATTTGGTTTTCAGAACGGTGTATTTCTTGTTCCACGTTCTGTTAAATGTATTTATTACAGATTGTTTCTCGAGCCTTCATAAATCTGTAAATTGGAAACGAAAGGACTGAACACTTTATTGATGTGTACAGTTCTTCAGGTAGTTTAAACGTGCGCGAAGAGTAAGACGTGTAGTTAAAAGTTGTCCACAGACCGTACTATATATGCGTAAAATAGTTAAAAGCCGATACATTCATTTGACTCTAAACAGAAGCTCGGCCGTGGCCTCTGCCTTTGGCCTCGCCAATAAGTTATTAAGCTCAGAAAGCGCTTAACGTTTTGACATCGTAAGCTCTTTCTACTTCTCCACTGTTGTATTTCCTTCTGGGTATTTAGCTCTGGGACTTTCTTCTGCGCTGGCTAGACGAACAGATCTATCAAGACAATATGGCCTAATTTTTCCCCTCTGTCAATAACATCCTCAACATCCTTCGAATTTCCCGAAGAACCTTGGGCACAGATAAAAACTAGTAGATCGGATCGGCGTCATAGGTCGAAGTCCTAAATGCCCTTCTACCCAGACCTAAAACAAACCCTTAAGCCATACTCTCTAACATGTAGAAACACTTCAGTATACGCTACCCGTTCCTGTACCCGTTTCATGTTCTCCTTGAACATCCTAAGTGAACGAGCGTTTACTACAGCTTCAGTCGGTTATCAAACAAACCTTGTTCAATTTCCTAACACTAAGCATCTTTGTCATTTCGATCGATCGAACAATGGTGTGGACGATGTCATAAGATTCACCAAAATAATTACCGCTAGGGATATTTTCTACCTACGTTCTGCATTGGATGAACAGTTAGTGTCGCTCTATTTGCCCTGCTGGGAAAAATAGTGGTTGACACAGCGGCTCATGGAGTTCAAAGCATTCATCATACCCTCCAGGGCAGCGCTCTGAACATTATAGCATTGGCAATAGCCAATGCTAATAGACAATAACAGCGATAGACCTAAATGATTGTTCATTGCAGTATTGTACCGTACGTTTTTTATTATTATTATTAGTATATTTGTAACACACTAATGACCATCACTAATATTGCTCACCACGATAATCGATTTCTTTTCTTCGATCGATTTTATAATTTTTTTTTTTATTAGCTTCACTATTAGTAGCACTGGTGATGATCAGTCGAGTAGGCAATACCGGGATATTACTTTGTATCCAAGAGGAATAGTTCAAAGGAACTCAAAAATTCTTTGTGATGGAAATTTTGCATTGCCTGACTAACTCTTACATAAAGATGTACCTAGCTCATGCTTTAGAATACATCACATTATTATACTGATGTTGATGTCTATCTCATAAATTAAGAGAGGAATATTTGAACTCATGAATATCTTTACTGAAAACCTGTCTAAGAAAGCGATTGCTATCAAGAGCTCCCGGTTTCTGGCGGCAAAGCGCCATGCGAACTTGGCGAGTGTATATTCAGAACATTTTAATGCCAAAAAAAAAGGCAAGGTAATAAATACCTCAAATATGTGTTCATTACAACGATTTAACAATCTGTGCTTTATGTGTCTTACGTCTACTGAGAGATATACTACGCTTTTATATTGTGGTTGCTGCTAGTGGTCTAAAAAACATGGAAAACCACTCATTCTTAATACATTTATAATTCCGTCATAAAGTTTTAGGTAGAACTTAGTTTTTTACCTAGTCTGTAATAAGTATTACCTTGTGACTAAACCCCAATCAGACGAAGCTATGCGTAAATGCTACTTTTATAGATAATAGAGTAGAAATGAGCGATAAAACGTATCAGGGATGACTTGCTGCTTTGGCGTTCTTGCAAATCGAGCAGGTTCCACATGCGTCGTCATGTCAGCTCACTTGAGTCATTCTATTGTGTTCGAAATTTCTACACAACAATCTGAAGTCTAACACCTCACAGTATGGAAAGAGCAAACACCTCGCCTTTAGGCTGGCTGCTTGTACAGGTTATCATCGGACGTAGCAAGTTATCTGTATGTAGTGGAATAGTTCCATTATTGTCTACCTTATACGAACCTGACACAGACACTTTACGAAATCATTATGAAGGCCCTGTTTGTTTGTTGTCTCTATTGGCTTGGCGGCTATTCAGGGTAATAGGTTTCATTTTATGCCCTGTACTGGAACTCACGTTTTTGGTGGGCCCTGTATTTGATTGGACGGAATCAAAATCGTTGTATATTAAATAGAAGTTAGCTACCAAAAGTGTATAGCTCCATCAGAATCCGGCATCGGTAAAGCAAGTATTGATGTCACCGTGTTCACACGAATCTACTCAACGTAATCAAAAGTAATCTTCTTCGTTTGAGTGATAAGGACCATATCATGGTGTCATAGTAATAACATCGAAGAAGCAGAATTGCGGGTGGGAATTTTTAGGTGACTGATGATGCCTAGGTGAGTGCATCCCAAACACATTCAAATTACTGCGTTCTATTTGGAAAGGCACCGAGGCATGCATGCACTATGGCGAAAACTAGAGAGAAGAATAAGACATTTTGGCTTATCAACACTCGTTTGGCTTGATTACTCTACTTGAGCTTTCCGCGTAGATATACAATTTGCAGTACCAACGTTTTACTTGATGAGGAGCGTGCATCTCATTTTCAAACGAAAATATTACTTCGGTGCCAATGCAATGAAGTCTATGCTTTCAGCAGGGGGACTTCATGTTACTGTCTTCATAGGATGTATTTGAAGTAGATATTAAAAACTGCTATTCAGATGTTACCAATGCTAAGCAAAATAAAGAACGAAATCGTTTTTAGTAGTAATAACAGTAACTAAACTCACAGATGTAGGTAAGTTCATAATAATATTAGGAACCTTATAGAAAGAATATCGATTGGAAAAACAAATTAATTGCGTATAGGAAGAAAGAACAGCTTGGTTCAAAGTATACCGGAATACGCAGATGCAGAATAGGTCGCAACTGTCAATGGAACGGCATATTTTGTTTCAATCAAAGTTCACAGGTCAACAATAGAAAAACATGTTAGAAACCCTAGTTACTAGACAATTGTTGTTCACTGTAAATTCCTACTATAGTTTGCTGTCCAGAAAGGTCGTAGGTGCAATCGGCGTTTCGGGGGAAAGGTTTCAGTTACCCCTCGATATGTTTGTCGTTTGAACGTTTAAATAACGAATGTGTATAGCAAATGCTATTATTTTCGTCCTTCTAGCTGAAGGTCGCTATTGCTATAGGAACTATATAACACAACGAAATACGAAGGTCTTTTATTTCACGCATATATGTATGAGAACAGTAGACATAAGCACATGTATTATCATTAATATCACTGATATTATCGCCACTTTGATTGCTTTTCTGACTTATGTAATTCTGCGAGAATTGTCTAGGAAGATTAAAAACTGATCTGTTTATCATAGTAAATTTTCCAGTTTCCGAAGAATTCTCAGCTTAGCACAATGGACCCCATAGAAACATCGCATCTTGCTCTCGTTCTGTGCACGAACTCCCCTTACGTTTGTCGAAAGCGTCCATATGGTTTTTAAAACACGCATCCGATATCTTCGAATAATGCAAAAACGTAGATACATCTATCGCCCATTGCGACATTAAATTTCGCTTTGTTCCTAGGATCACAGCAGAAAACTTTCTTACTAACAGAACGTGGCGCTTAGGCAACCTCAGTAATGCACTGGGCTATTGCAAGCGGAGCCGTATTTTGAAGCTAAAATCATTCTTCTCAACTATTTAGGTTGAAATAAGGGTTTTTAATGCGTTCTATAGGTACCCTCCGTACTTTTTTACACGCCAGCGCTATGAACAATCTAGTTAAAGTAAGTCGATAGTAAGATATGTGGTTCCTGTCCTTAGAGCCCCGTAACCATGCGGAGTTTGATCGAGAAAATATGCGGGTTGAAACCAATGTTAGATACTCCTTTGCTCAATCCAGAAAGAAACTGAGACATGATGATGAAAGATGACGTTGTCATCACGTAATTACACTGCATGCACGTCTTTGATTGCCGTTTATAAATCTTTAGTAAAACTCAAGATAGTAGGCTGTATTCATTGTTTCATTTTCAATCAGCATCTCATAGTAGCAGATGCCGTTTATGTGCATCGCAAGTACAACCACCTACCGAAGCCTACCTAACACTGCCCTGATACTCGATATTTTTTCAAAGCGACGCCATTCTCCCGTCTGACGCTAGCGATTGAATTATCCTTCGTCTGTGGTGGTGTGCTATTTACCCATCAGAGCTCGCCTATTGGCGACATATTGCCCAGAAATTATTCAATTTTGAAGCTTGCTGGAGTCGTCTGTAACAGCCCAACATTTTCTTCCAGAGCCTAGTAGAAGACTTACGACAAATCACATTTTTTTTCTTCTTAGTTGATCCTCGGTCATGAGTACTTTATGAGTTCCAACTTGAAAGACTGTTTGAACATTATTATAAAGTCCTTAGATGCGTGCGGTCGATTTCGTGGTCACGAAATCTGCATATGTGTCCTTCAAGTTGAATACGTGTACAAAAGCACGCATAGATAGCTTTTAAAGGGTGTACGAAGTCGTCTTGACCAGCTGATAAGACTGCGCACTTAGGCACTGATAATATTAGTATCATTTCATTGTGATTACTTTGCCATGACCTTGTGTGAATTAAAACTTCCAAAAATATCGAAAAGATTGTGTCATTCTGGATTACCTGCGTATATCATGTAATTTATTAATAATGTAAGGAAAGCACTCTGTGATTCCTTAAAGATAAAGACACTGGCGAAGGGATGCCTGGAAATCTTGAATTCCCAAGCATGAGCTGAGTTCATCTATTTTACCTATTTGCATCTATTTTTTCGATGTCACGTGTTCGCTTATCTGTACGTCTGAAGGGTTCTTTAAATTTACAAAACGATAGCATCGATTTCTCAGGCATTCTTGAGGCTCAGCCGCATCTGAAAGTCTGGATATTGTTTATTCTATGTCAGGTGATCTGTTAATATGTTTCTTGAGTCCCCGTATCTCAGATTATGGACTGTAGAGAAGAGGTGGAGTAAATATAGCATATTTCATGCACTTTTAAGAGGTACTTAAACACCGATTGCCAATAATAGACTAATTCGCTGTTATGGCTCCATAAATAGCTGCCAGCAGCGTTATTCTTAATTCAATCAAGTATGCTAGACATTTTAAATCAATGTATGGCTTTCGGTAATAATGGGTAGTCCGTTGTAGGTAGAAGATAAATGACATCTACATGTAGTGTCAGGACCTAATCATTAACAAACAAACCAATGTTAATAACGTTTGCTAACCAGTTTTGTATCGTGTTATTAAGCGAGCATTGTTCACAGATGTTGACTCAATATAGCGGCGTTTCGTAACTACATTATTGTCCTAGTCAGCATCAGGTACTGTGAAGATTCGTTGTTGTGTTAGTGTCTGAGAGCGAGTTACAAAACAGTGGCTGTATCCGCCATGTGGCCACAGATGTCCGCTTCTTGAAACCTCACTCCAGTTGTTGCTTGCGGATAGCTTTCGATCATGATCTGAGTCAAGCAGCTGTGTCTCAAAGTTCGCTAGTAAGTTAATGTCATGTGGTATACCAAAGCAGATAGCACAGACCTAGTTTGCAGGTATTATAAAGGCATTTCAAGCGATTAAAAAGAGAGAAGAGGGCCGGTTGAAAGTGAGCAAAACATCTGGTACCGAGTGAGGATTTATTATACATGAAAAATTTCCGCTTACAGCAACCATTGAATGCTTGTACGTTGGAAATGCTATAAGTACATAACATTTATTTTACGACAACGGCGAGCTTCCTTCCCTATGGCAATATTACAGGCATTCTTATATTCACTAATTGTTGCTAATGGTTTATATTGTTGCTGTTCCGGCTGTACTCTTCTTTATTACTGTGTCTTTTTCTAATAAAGGATAGACGAGACGGTGTCTGTGAATACATCCACGGCACGGGTCCGAGCCTCTAAATGAGGCCCGATGAAGCAAATTATAATGCGACAGTTACGTCTACCCCTACATCCTACACTCAGCCTATGCCAAGAAACGCGGTCATCGCAGAACAACACTGGTACTTGAAATTAAAAGAGATATATACTTCCCAGAAGGCACAGCCCGAGACTTGTAACAACAACTCTACCCGAAAGCCACCTAAATTAATATACGCCCTCAATAACGCCAAGATTAACAAGATGGTCCGAGCGTCACTGCTTGTAGTTGTTCTCGCTTGCTTATTTTCAATAATATAAAAACAAAGCTAAGGTCTAGCATAAGCAGTACCTCGACATTCACACTGTATTATAAAAACACTAACATGGAACTGTTAATTTTCTGTGAAAAAATACAATACAGTATCATCAATACTATGTGAGCAAGCAGTGAGTTATTCTCTCCACGTAAATATATTATTATTATTATTATTTTATATATTATATATTTTATATATTATAGATTGTCGCAATCTATAATATATAAAATTCATCAAGAAATCTCTCCTTGGCTCGAAGAATGTATTTATCGGTCGAATTTAGCCTTTTCAGTCTTTCTAAATATGACTCTACTAAAAGGTTATGTGTATCACGGCGTATATTACAGAGTATACTCTTATGCAAAAAAACCTCAACCTGTTTTCTAGGTCTGACCCTTACACTTCACAACATTAGTAAATGCAGAGTGAAGCACACCATGCATAAATGCAAATAGAATTCGAAGTACTTTGTATGATATTTCGACCGCAAATGTCCAAAAAAAATCGCGTTTTTTTTAGGGGAAGTCTTATTGTAAAAGCGCTAGAGACAATAGTAATTATAAACGATGTAGCGGATAAATAGACAGAGCCTCATGTATTTTTGTTATATTTAAACAAGTAAAAATATTAGTAACGCTTTCAGCTACCCATTAAGGAGTTTCTTCAAAAAATTACAATATATAGTATGGCTCCTTTGCCCGTAATTACGTTCGCCTGTACAATTTGGCTTTCATCAAATTTGCAATTTCATTTTCAAGGTCCGCACAGGCACTCTTAAAGCCTGCTACGATCGTCTGACATGAGACAGGATCTATATTTGTACCTATTTAGGGTCGAGTATATATGGATTTAATGTGAATTAAGAAGATGCGTCTTTGCCTCTTTTACCTTTAGAGAGCTCAGACGGTTCGAGTGATATGACTGTGACTCAATGCTGCGAGCGTTTCAGTTTGCGTCCATGGATGGAGCTGTCATCGTAAACGTCGTGCAATCAATTGAACGCTGGTATCATACACGAGTATTTTCGTTTGGAACCAGCACAACACCAGCTACTGCGTCTACACACCTTGTAGTCATCCTTTTGCGTTTTCCTTGATGGATACGAATTCAAAGGACTACCCATTATGGTAATGCTATAGTTTGCGTTAGCTGCTATAGATACATGTTGGCCTTATATAGACGCACACGCTGTCGGGTACTGGAGTTGTACTTCCTAAAAGATTCTTATCGTTTCCCCTAACGTCTTCTAGTTGATCCTTTGCTTCGAATATAGAAAAATTAGCGGAAGGCGTGTGCATGTTGTTCTGTTATGCATATTGTTTCTTATGGATTTTGCTGTTAACTTGTTCTATTTTTCGAATTGTCTTATTGTGTTACTGATTTGTGTTTTGTTGAGGGGTCCTTAATCATGGCTCCCTTCTTTAGCTTCGACTTCAGATTAGGTTTACTTTTCAGTATGCTAGACGAAAGATTCGAAATCCGCCAGATTTTCTTAGGCAAAGTTTCACAATATCAGTTCATTCCAGAAGCCATCTCGCGCTTTAGCATTTTAGATTCGCAACTATTAAAAGGATGCTCTACTGGCTAATGTTTCTGAATTTTCCGGTAGCATCGAACGCTGGCTTGAACTAGTTCACCGAGCAGCGTCGAGCAGTAGAACAAAACAAAAAGAAAACAAAAAGAAAAAAAAAACAAAAATATAATGGATACAAAAAGTAATTTATTCAGTTGTACATTTCGAGGGAATCGTTTATTTAGAAACTAGTTTCAAATATCTTACGCAAATTTAAGCCCCTCAGGTACAACGAAACATGTTTCCCAATTCGCGTTTTTTTTAGGGGAAGTCTTATTGTATAACGGTACTATGTAAGTAATGAGGAAAACAATCAAATATATATTTGTGATGACTGAATTGGTTATTTAAAAAAAAAAATTGATTTAAGAAGATTCTATATCTACGTTTTTTTCGGTTTTTTTTTTTGCTTCACAGTTTGTGACGTAAAGCAGAGTACTGTTTCTTTATTTTTAATACTAGAATAGAATACATAGAATATTAAAAATGTTTTTTCTCGAGAACTAAAGTTAAGCCTAGGTAGCTAGCGTAAACACACTGTTATCATAAATATTAGCTCTGATCAAATCGTATCAATAATCCAACCTACAACCAACTATTTACCGTTTTTTAAAGTTTCTGTGTAATATATTTTGTCGTTTGCTGGCGTTTGTTTCGGTTTTGTATTTAAGCCTTTCTCAGAGAACATTATCGGAATATTATCTTCTTGTAATGAGGTCCCACCAGGAACGCAGTGAATCCTATCGTTCACGGTTTTACTCAGCTGATATGTACGTATGCGCACGACTTTTCTTTTGTGGCTTAAATTATTGTATTCAAGTTTTCCTTTCTGAAAGTCAGCATATGCATGCACGAATGCAGCAAATCGAAGCAAGCCTTGTTCTCTTCTATGTTAAGTTACCTAATCGTGCATTTTCCTAACCACTGTCCTGCTCAAACTTTGAAGTTTTCGGAAGATGTAATGGCGGCCTTTTGGACGATATCGATCTCGTAACTATGATTACGACCTAAGAGATTACTGTGACTTCTTCCCACGATTTTAAGAACGACTCCGCTTCAGACTATCACAGCCCAATGATATACACTGGCTTGCTATGAGTAGGCATTTGTTGTTGTTAAGAATAGGGCAAAAATGGTAAAACCACACAATATCGCGCGTAATATCATACAAAATACATATAACATGTTATTTGAAAGCAATGCGGCTCAAACGAGCACTTTTAGGACATCAGTGTAACTCGAATAATGATTAATCAAATCCAGTATTGATCTTCTATTTTTCGTTTTATAATATATATGTGGCAAGTAAAAAAGGATTGTAATTATAAGCTATTCCTGATGATAACCAATCTCAGAGTGGCGCAATGCTCGTTATTTATTGTATCTCACTCACGCAATTGCACGGTATAGCACGGCACGTTCAAGTACGTATTAGTTAGGTACTCCTCTTCTAACACACTGGTGCTCCCAGGACAGTGTGGGATAGAGTAGTTACTAAGTGGACAGGGTTTTCGGCTATCAAAGCTATGTGGCAGGAACTTTAGCGTCTATAGCCATCTGTAATACGCGATTTCTCTTTTTTTGCATTAACACAAAAACAGTATATGGGAAGTATCGAAAGTAGGAAGAACGGAAACCCGCAGGTGCCACCTAGAGTACGCATGTGATTGGCAATCATCGCTTAACATTCTATACAAATCACTGTTAATTTTCGGTGTGGATCTCCTTAATTTTTTTTCCCTGTCTCTAGCCGATATACACAATTCGTGTGTCCTTAGCTTACAGAACTGTTATCTAGAAAAGCGTTTGTTTGGCATCTACAGCGTGCATTGGCACTATGTGTTGCTATTCAGCCGCATCATATAAGTTGGCAAAAAAAATTTTTTAGTTGTCGAAGTAACGAATCAATGTGTTTTCGGATCACCTAAACATACTTTTCAAAGTTGACATCAATCCGGGATGATTTACGGTTTTGCCAAAACAATTATACTAATGGCTACATACTGGATCGCATGCAGCGTTAACTTTTTTATTGCTATCAATCACAAGCAGCTTGTTACCAATTGTACTTGCTTGCACGCACCGCATCCATCCAAGATGTTATTATGAACCGTTATTATACAACTCAGTTATGTGTGTACAGTAAACCGGAAAAAACGCAATGCAACAATTCTTTGCTGACGACTTTTAAGCATAAATGCGTCAAGAGACGGATATCTAAATTAGTTGACAAACGCTTGACGCGATATCTGTTTCGCATTTTTGGCTATCGTAACTGTGTCCTAGTAAGGCACTATCAATTTGTTTGTTCTTGAAACATTGCTTCTGGTAGATACGGTATTAGTAATGTGAAATGTTACACTGTAAGGGTCACTATCGGAAAAGCTTCCAGCGATTTAGAAGGTTCTTCGAAACGACAATAACGAAGTTGCCAGAAGTGCATTTTCGAAATTGTGCGCCAGTCTGAAGCAGTCGTCGATCACATTCTGAGCACCTCTACCCCTTAAGATTATTGCCAAAACTCTATTTCGACCGTCTGTTTCGAATGGCAATTCAGCCAGTGTTAAGTCGCTTGCGTTTTCCTGTTGATAGCAAAATCAATCAAGGACAAATCCTTTCACTTCAAATTCAGGACAGATCCTTTTACTTCTTAACAATATATACACTTAGAAAATCTCAGAATGCCCTAGAAAGAGAACTCAGGGTCATTGACTTTTTAATCTTGTCCTTAGTTGGACCTGACATTGGTGACTTGGTTCACGACGACCGCCAGGCGTCTTGAAAAAATTTTAATCTGCCGTTTGTTATTTTCTTAGGTCTTGGTGAGCGTCAAAATTAAGACAAGAACGCTGATAAAAGGATAAAATTATGCAAGCTGTAAGACTACCTGAATAAAGTGATAAAGAATGATCAAATCCCACATGAGTAGCGATCTAAAAATATTTAACGTGAGTGGATTGACAGTCTATTATCCTAAGGTCATTAAACACGTGGATACTGCAAACCAAATAGGGATTGTATTTTGGCTTCAATGCACTAATAAATACGTACATGGAATCTGCAAATAGATACTAAAATCAATATTATTTCTGAAAAACACCACTTGTTTCGTATATATATA
>NW_019211455.1:7519798-7768533 GCF_002443255.2 Varroa destructor
TATATATATATAGATACATATATCGGGAAAATTTAGGTATATTCTGTCTCCTATGCTGTATAAAATTATCCTTAAAATTGAAATTATTTAATCGATATGTCTAAGAAGAGGGATAGCTATAACCACATCAATTGTTTCAAGTCTATAGAAGTGATCTTACCGCTTCGACCAAAAACAAGTTGTTATTTGGAGAAGGTATGAAATAACGATTACATTATCGGACAGCCTAAATAAACTTAAAAGCTTCTAATATATGTATTCCAGGAACATGACATGTCTTATTCTCGTCAGATATCCTGAAGTGTTTTCACACTCGAAGCAGCTTTGCGGGTAGGGTTTTTCTACTGCTACTAGTAATATTATCCTTATTGACTCACGGAACGTTATGCACAAACGAAGGCAACTGTCAAGTACACATATCATATTTTTTCGGTTATGAGGTTTGGCAGAAAAGGAGTTACTTGAGCACCTAAACAGAACTACGATCGACTGCAGAAACCATCCTTTGCAGGTTGATATCCCGTATATTTACTCGTTATGCAAATCTTGACTATTTGCGATATGGTGTATTTGAGATAAAGCAGACCACTATTAGTACTATGAATATCGCTAACGGGATATCTTATAGATTGTCTCGCATTGCCACCTGCTAGAATGGTACTGAATAATAACACATTTTCAGCGGAACCATATTAGTAAATGCTTTCAACTAAAAAGAAAACGTTTGCACACGTTAGGGCAGCACATTGCGTCCAAGGTCGAGGAATAACTTCAAATCTACTACTAGACGTAATCTAGTTAGCAGGCAATTTGTTTTTTGTTCAATGTGTTATTATATATCGTTTTTAGCCTTCTCTTTTTTGCTGCGGTACGTGTATGTGGTGACATTATCTCACACACAGAATGGAAGGGTTTTGAGGGTCGTATACTCAAGCCGTTTGGAACTACTTACTGGGCTGAACTGCGTGTTTGTCTAGCAGACTTTTAAAACAGCATGGTAGCAACATGCTATAGTAACCATTTGCCAAAGTTAATACTAGCAATAGCCGCATGTTTACGGTTACCATCGCAATGCACACAGAAAGATACCCATTAACGTTTGCAGCACGCCGCGTTCGACGTAATTGGCGTTTAGGTGCTAACAAGTAATTGTAAAATCCGCATCAACAGGTACTACATTTTAGTACTTTTCTCTTAGTCGCGGAACTATTAGTTCAACCAATAGCAACATGTTACCATGACACGCGAGGAAATACGATTTCCTAGGGGCGGACCCATTCTAATACTGACCAATACAAGCAAGCTTGAATGCTTAATTTCATTAAGTAACTACGTTCAGAGTGAAGTTTCAGCTTTAAATACCTTAAAAACATGCGCAGCTTCCAAAGTACTCGTGAGGACCTTTTCGTGAGCTCTGAGAAACGGAAAATAGCCAGGAGGCTTGAAAAAAGGGCTGTGACATTTCTTAAAGCGATTCTGGTAGTATAGTAGGTTTCAGTTAGCATATAGCTAACCAGACATCCCACGAAGCAAGATTCACACAGATAATTTAGACATGCTTATGCCTAATCCATGACAGCTTTCTCTTGGGGTGTAGTTCTTATAGAACTGAAGTGAGTGTCAAAAATGTAAAGTTTTCTCTGGGGGAGACATTTTTTTAATCATTGAATAGAAAAGATAAAATCACGTGTTTCAGGCTAGAAACGGAGCTACACAGCGTTTTTGAAAACTAGACATTAGTTATTTTTAAAGTGACTGAAATCCACGCAATCTATGCTTCTACGGTTAAATGCTTGAACTTGTATAAAGACACAGGACACATTATTTAGTAGAATAACAGGTCGTGTGAAAACCATTTTTCAATGAAGGAGACACGCGCGCCCTAAAAGATTTCTCTTTCGGTTCAATCCCGAAATTGCATTGATATAACAAAGACAATACAACAAAGAGTAATAGTAAGTTAGATAAGCTTGGTTTCGATAAGCGCATTTGACTTTTTTAACTTCGAAATAAAACTACTGAAATGTTTGTCATTTCGATCCAATAGCTCTCGGTAGCTGTGTCCTGCTAAGACTGCGTTCTTTAGGTTAATTAAGCACCACCGAAACGCCAACATAACTAATCACGCTTGAAGCAGACCACAGTCACAAAATAGTGTCTCTGAAAAATTTGTGTGATTTTCATTCATTTAATGCGGCCATCTCACAATATTTCGGTGACACGGAATCGAAACGATGACCGTTCAGCGACAGTAACGCTCAACACTGATTCTGAAATGTTTCTCAATATATCATCTGCTCCTAAAAGGTGAACACTTTTGCAAAAAAGAAAGCTGGAGTGATCGTATGATTGCAACCGTTAGGCGATGGGTCTAAACCGGTCCAGTGACCCTAGAGTTGTCGTGCGGGTCGTCGTGCTGGGATGGCCTGTTCATCATAGAGACACGTTATGGTGTAGGTTCGAACCAGGACATAGATAAACCTCATATCGTGCCAGGAGCCAGCCAGCCAGCCAGCCGTCTGATCGAATGCTTCATGGCGATATCGAACGTAAGACCCGAAGCATGGAGTTGTACTGTGTGAATAATTATGCACAGTAGCAGATTCGACGTATACAGAATTATTTGCTCGTGTCAAATCGTGAACTCCGCTCCGTAGATCTGAGAGCACTTTCGTATGTGTCTCATGTCCCTGAAAGGACATGTCGCTCGTTGCTCATTTTTGCCTGGTATAGCTGTCAATCGACGGATACTGTGACAGAAAAAGTGACAAGCTTTTTTTTTTTGATTATGACCAATGCGCGATCGTCTCAAAAAAATACAAATCAGTATTTTGCAGAACCGTTTTAATATTCACATAATAACAGTACTGGCATTTGGATAGAGCTAAATGGGAAAAGGAAAACTTAAAGCGGTACGAAATCCGTGATACGGCGGCATGTAATTGAAAAGGATTGAATTATGCATAAAAGTTTAATAGCTTTTTTTTTATCGAGCTCTATCCCCCAAAAAGTTGATCTCTTCTTTATTTTGAAACACCCCCGCTAAAATGGGGTGATGTCATAACGTAAATACGAACGTTGTGGAGAACAAATGGTACCAATATGTGCTATCTTCTTAAGTTTTGAGGTTTCTGACCCCATCTGAATTATGTTGGTTTAACAAATTTTGATTGTAAAATGGTAAAAAATGATTAAAAAAAAATCAACTTATATAAAGTTTTATATGTAACATTTACGATTTTGTGAATTTTTACTTTGGATCTGGGGATGTAAACGAAAAGTACAGGGTAACTTTTATAGAAGGCTTAAGCGTTTCTTGCGAATATTTGCCCATTTCATTTAGAAGTAGCTTTGTAAATGTAGTGGATAGGCTAAATATACAACAAACG
The DNA here is from genome assembly GCF_002443255.2 of Varroa destructor. Taxonomy (NCBI): domain Eukaryota; kingdom Metazoa; phylum Arthropoda; class Arachnida; order Mesostigmata; family Varroidae; genus Varroa; species Varroa destructor. The sequence continues at coordinate 7,523,188 of NW_019211455.1, forward strand.
GCCCGATATATGCCTTAGCAAGCTTGGCGATTTTAAGCTACACGAGGTAGGCATACGTCGAGCATAATTTCAAGTAATTTAACTATTTGGGGATGAGGAACCAACAATCGATGATGCTCATTTTGGCCTCTAGGACAATATCTATAAGACAATAAACAGACAAATAATACACAGTTGAATAATACCATAAAGTTTGTACATTTCTGTACATACGTGTGGATGTGTTTATGCAATGCGTAATATATTACTTGCAAATTACCGGCACAACAGGACGCGCAGACAAGGAATCATTACACCTTTTTTTTTTTTTTTCGATGAGCGTTCTACTACGATCTAAGTGAAATTACTCGGTGAAAAAAATCCATAGAACTCAATCGGCCACGTTGCCACTTGCCAACCCGCCATGAGCCTTCAAGAAACAACGGTGTATGGGATTTCGAGCCTGCATACAAACAGCCGGCCAGGCGTAGGAGTTTTAACGAAGATGATAGATGACCTGAAGCTGCAGTGGGAGTAGGACAGTATGGACAGGAACAATGCATGAGCGGCTACAACAGAGCTGACAGAACAAGGTTCAATGCTAATTTTTTACCTTTTGACATTAGCAGTTACATCCGCAGAAGCGATAATATGGAACAGTGGTATAGCATAGGCATGGTAGTAGAAGCAGTTCTGCGAATCGTTCAGGCTGGAAATGTTAGGTAAAGGTCCACTTGGTAGTGGAGCTTCATGATCTTTTTCTACGATGAGCATATCTCCAGGCTGTGAACTTACTGCTGATATCGGTGTTACTACCCAGCCCGACTCGTTTCGATAGTAGTACTGTTCCAAATTGAACTCCCTTCTATGGAGAGTACCATAATGACGGGAGCAAATGTACGAACGCCGCGAAAGCAGTCTCGCGTGTGCAAAAATGAACCAGAACGACTATGAGCAAGCCAACGACGAAGAAATCATAACGAAATTCGAAGTAACGCAAAGCCCAGCTTTAATACGGGTTTTAGAATTGGGTGCAAACAACATATACCTACGTAGCTCAAGAATTAAGCAGACGTAGTACCAAGCAAGCCAATAAATTGGAGGGTCCCCTGACGAGCATCTATATATATATATATATATATATATATGCGCTGTTCATGTGTTGCACATACAAACTTGAATTGGTGCCCCTATATGCGTTCTTTTTTGCGCTCTTTTACATATTCCGCCGACTGAAGTTAGGGCACATTATTATTCTATTATACGTACTATCATGCACATATGATTGGGGGCTATTCCTGCATTGCTGTCTCAAATAGGCCATAAATGGGTACCCCATAAGGTTGCTTTATACGCACACAATGCTTTAAAGAATATTCAATAGAATGCCTTTGTCGACCAGATGGACTTGTTGAACTTTATACGGTTTTCGTTTATTGCATCGCTTTGTTAAATTATCTGTTTCTGATGACTAATCCTATGTACAATTGAAAGCCCCTTTGTTTGCTTTGATCTTATCCGCATTATATCCCTTTGGTTTTTTTAAATTTTAAGGTACCTACACCTGCTTAAACAAAAGTCGAAGTATACGAAGTAATTTGAGTTAAAAACGACAAGCAATAAGTGAGAGTCGATTAAAAAAGGCATTAAAACAATCTAAAAATCAACCATACACCCGTTTAGAAAAACGTTCATACTAGTTGTAAACCAAGATAAGTAGAATATGATTAAAATATAACGGTAACGGTATCGATCCGAAATTTAGATTTCTGCCGTATCATCGAAAATGATTCGTATAATCAAAATTGCTTTATCACTTTTATATAAGCTTTCTCATTATTTAGGACGTGCAATTTTATTATTCATTCTCATTATTTAGTCTAAATTTTCTAATTATACTAATAAGTTAGAAGAACGTCTTGTGACAAAACAGAAGATATTTTAGTTAAATAACTCAGATATTCAGGATGGAATAATATCAAAAACATGGAAACCAACAGTTAACGTCTATACCAACTGCGTTCTATACCATTTTCTTATTTAATACACTCATCCAAAAAATCAATAAAGCTCGAGGAGGTAGTTCAGCAAATTAATTTTAATTTCTCTAAAAAAAGAAGTCCGCTGTGCTACGCAACTACTTCCCCATCGTGTACGCCACTTTGTATAACTATTGTTTTCTGTATGTAATTATTGGTATGGCTGTCTTCGCGAATGTCTTCGTCGTCTGTGTAAATCTGTCATCCTTGATTCGACCTGGTCAAAATACGGTGCTCAACTTAAGCGATCTCAAGTGTTTTTATCGTTTGGAAGATTTTAGTTTTAATTAAGCAGAGCCTAAAATAGCCTTCGACTTCTAGTCCAATAGTGTACTGAATACTAGACAGGAAGAAGTGCTAACTTTTATAGCTATCTGCCAATTGAACACTCTAATGAAATGTAAAAGTCATTAGTATTGCTTCTCGTTTTAGATGGAGTGGTGTTTTTTGCAAATAGTCAGCCCGTTCGAGTCAACAGCATTCGCTCGCAACCCATACCCCAAAAAAAAAAAAAGGGGAGTCTGCGTGTGTGATAGGGAGTCACTAGTTTAAGCCAATCGGGAAAAAGCAAGAGCTTCGTTATCGACTACTTTGAAACGTCGGAGAAGTATCGCTTACGCCTTGTCCGATCCGGTCGCAAATCGGTGAGAGACTTTAAAGTTAAAGCAATTATGCATTTTGAGTGTTCAATAGAAATAATTGCAGTTTTTTTTCACGTTCATTTTCTTGAGAAGAAGCATAATTGTGGGAAAAAAAAACACAGAGCCAATTGACATTTCAAATGTGAATTACAGCAACCATACTCTGTGAAAATTTTCTATTATTAAAGCCAAAATTTCTAAGCACCAATACCCTAATAATTTCTAAGCAATAGTGCCTATGGCACGACGGAAGAAAATTTGGAATATATGACAAGTAAAAAGAGTAGTTAAATTTATGCCAGTCAAATGTACTGCGCGGTTAAAAACTCATTAAACAAAAATAACTCACTCACTAAACCTCAGTTGAAAACCTAACCCGAAATCTCAGAGTCGTAAATTTGGCGTCCTGCCCACTGTCCACAGGGGTAATAATAATGATGTCCGTCGCTTAAAAACCTACAAGAGACCTTAAAGATAAAAGGAAATATAAATGGAGATATCTATGAGGGAAACAGTGTGCTGCAGACGAAACAAAAACTAAACTATTACCTCTATGGCAGTACCCCGGAAGATGAAGATCGCGGTCTGTCAGATCTGACGCTTACTTTGGCAGAAATTTAAGGGTGAGAGAGAACGCACCCATATAATCGGCTCTCTCGTTCTACCAGATTTCTTCATTTTAGCTTAAGGGTCCGCACCGTTACTATTCATGGTGCTGTTAGTTAACAACTACTACGATTCGTAATGGAAGATCCCCAGTACAGATTAAGCAACAGTTCTATATCGTTATGAATCATTTGTTATGAGAGAATTTTAAAAAAACGGCCGCCCGTTCTAGTCTACTGTTTATCGTTCAGACCAGTATAATTTAGGTTCTAACCTTATACGCCTTTTTATACGAGTATGTCCAGAAAATATGCGAAAGGAATGACAAAGCTTTTTTTAGCTGAGTTATAGGATAGGACCGCGTTGCCTTTTGTTTAGTTCCTTAGGCTATGATAAAAGATTAAGTCGGTTCCATTGGCGTTAGCACCATGTAGAGCTGATACGTTTTACTCTTACATTATACCGAGAGTACTCAAATAAGAAGCCGGGCAAATTCTTTCAAAGACGTGACAAAAAATGACGGCACGGAATAGTTCATACCGAATAGAAGAGCTAGATATCGTACAAACTAGTTGAACAAGAAGTAAGCTCAAGACACGAAAGAAGCTCAAATTCTCTACGAATATAGCGTATTGCTTTCACGTGTAATAAGAAGTACCTTTAAAGTATATATTAGGCGCATATATTATATTATCTTTTTTTTTTGTATTACACAGATTTCTTTCGATAATGAATGTTATACGGAAAGCTAATTACATAAGGCAGAAAAAATCTAGCGATTTTCTTTGTCCGAAAAGCTAAAACGGTCATATCACTTATTTGCCCCATTTATTCTTGGCACGAATATATAGACATAAAAATGCAGCTAGACACAAGGAGGCAAGAGAACTATTCTCATTAGCCTTTGAAGTTAGAGCACTTCGTTGAGTGCTGAACTTATCAACATACTTCTGCTTAAACAACAACGTAAAGCGGGCTACGGCAGCACCGATTTCATTAGATTAAAGCGTTAGGGACGACCTGTAGCTATAATAATACTACCCTGAAATACGCTAAAGTTAAATCGCATGCCGGCTTGACCTCGCTGACGAGGTTAATTATTTGCTACTAAATAGAATATTATAAATACAACTCATGTGTATTTTTGCTATTCTTAATAACATTGGTACCATTTACATTTTTTTTTTTATCGAAATGCTTATGGTAACTGAAGAGGTCAATTGCGATGCACAACAATGCTCGTCGCCCATCTACTTTTGGTATGACAAAAAAGTCTGAAATTCGTCACTGCGCTCGAGCGTATAGTATGGTATTTTCTAACGGATGATTGCTTAAATAGCCCACAATTGTCGTGTATGTGACTTTTCTTACTTAGTCATATTCAGAAGTTTATTTTCTTTGATAATTTTATTGCTAGATCTGTTGTGGTAACCGATTTGCTTATCTTTGCGAAACCGGGGATCCTGCTCACTTGAAAGAAGAACAACGACAGTTCTTTCTGTTCGTCCCTTTGGATCTACTCTGAAACTTTTCTTCAAACGATTTTCTTGCTTCTATGGCGGCTTTAGGCGAACATCCCTTTCCGAATTAAAGCCTATTACTACGACACGCGCTTTTGTTCTATTTGGGTCGACATGTTCTGTTAGGAACCTGTTTACTAAACCATCTTTTGCCATTCTAGAGGACACGTTAGTAACCATGGAATACCATCGATATAAAAGCGTGCACTTAATGGTACTTTTCATATCACTTTACGTAATTCGGCTAACAATTAAAGAAAAGCGCAATTAGATTTTTTCAAATTTTGGCGCCTAACACATATTGGACATTGAACAGACGTTAACACACGAAGCAAGGATTTTCAAACCTATAAATACCTCGTTGAAAAAATATTCCACCCAGTGTGATTCTCATTGAACCTCATGCGTTATAAATTAAGAATTTTCTCCTCCTAGCATTGATCTATTCATTCCTCAGCTATCAATGCAGGAGAGCCTACCCTCAAAGCTGTCTGCGTTTTGCATCGTGACAAACTTCGTTTGTGTCACTTGTTGTAGGCGAACGATCGCATGCTATGGGTTAGTGCAATATCTGCGAGAGTGACAGAGGAAAATGGGGCTATTACTCCGCCGGCCATAAACCATTACGAGAAACATCTGTCCATAAACGACGCTTACACCTGACGTGAGGTCGTGGTGCTCTATTTTTGAGGCATGGGTAAGTTCTGTATTCATATGCCCTTTAACCTCGTCTACAATACAATTCCTGTTCGAGGCGAGATGTCTAGAGCACCGCAATTCCTATTTTCATTTAAGTAGACAATGATCTGTGAGTATAACCAGTTTAGCCAATGAAAATTAAGCGGAAAAATTATAGTTACCAAAGTATTAACAGCTTCAAGTAAAACATCTGTATGATGCAAGGGGCTTTGTTTAGTTCGGTCGAGGTCACTCAGTACTTTTACTATCTGTGGAGTATACGCAGTCCCCACATAGGTAAAGCCCATCGTAAATTTTCCTTCCCTCTGGCGAGAAATTATTTATTGCTGTCTGCATGTCCTCGCTCTACGAAACTTTCGGACGCTTATGGAATCGCTTGCGGAACGATGCCCGGAGCTGGAGATAAAATAGTTTGTCGAAAATGAAGAAGTGGAAGGCCAGGACATTTTTCCTGAACCGGAAGTTGACACCCGTCGTCGCCAATTGTTGATTTTTTGACAATTGTAAAGCTTCCAGATGGAACTAGTAAAAAGGTTATCTACACCATTGCTATTAAAGTCTGTAGCTACCCCGTATTAAATAAATCGCTGGTTGTATTCTTTATTTTGAAGAGTCGAGATTCGTGTTTAAAGTCGTTGCTTCGCTTGTGATTATGAGCAACGCGACTGCCTAAAATTGCATTGTATATTGCTACTATAGTCCTTTTTAGACTTAGCTAGGTAACATTCGTAGATTCTAAAGCATAGACAAATCGAAAGAGCCTTTGTCGATTTATTTTTGCGTTTGGAAGATATATTTTTAATTAATTCTTTTTTACATTGAAAGAAGAAGTTTCATATTGTAATTGTTAATAGGACCATTTCTCATTAAACAAAATCAGCTCATAAATTTGCTCACAGAACTATTGCGTCATTTTAATCGAATTTCGAAGACTATCGCATCTTACACGCCCGTATGGAGAAGTCTTCTCAGGGGATAAATATTAGGTCGTATATTAGTAGGCAAGTGCACTACTTTTAAGATAACGCTTCGAATAAACATATGTATGTGAATTTATCCACTTTGTCAGATTTGACCCCCGAATTGAAGTGTACCATTTTTGAGCAGACATCTACTGCCATTACTGCACTATTGCATTTAACCCTACAAACCACTGTGCACGAGGCAATCGCTTTCATTGCTGAACTTTCAGCGGCACTTACCTAACCTCTTTTCTTCAAACTCTTCTGCAATGGCTTCAAGGTCCTTTTCGACTAGCTAGCCAAATCGCTCATGGTTATTTGTTTACAAGCAGCAAATTTCCAACCCTTGCTTTACCACGCCTGAAGAACCAACACCAGCTTGTAGCTAGAGCAGCAGAAGAAGCATTGCCAGCACTCGTTCCGTTTATGGGCCGTGGGCTCAGATCATGGCTGACCCCAATCTGTTAAGTGGTTCGCATATCTGTAAAAGCTTGAAAAGCCAAAGCAATCTGTTTGGGGCACTTGAATACGTGTGTTTGTGTGTGCAACGGAGGAGACAGTCAAAGAGGGCTAAACTTGACTCTACGTTGAGACTACTGTTAGTAGGTCTATATTTTACAGAAGAATAGTTTTGTTTCTTACGCGTATAAAAGAAGATTCAGACGTCTATCTGTAGCACGGAGTATTAAGACGCAACGAAATTACTTGCCACTTCTTCGAGCGCTTCTTTGAACCTGGACGGTTCTCTCCTACAGCAGCAGAGATCGCCTGTTTATGTGCGAACGAGATTTTCCTTTCTACGGTGCACCCTATGCACCGATGTTGATGGGCCCATACACACGATACTATCAACCCTCAGCATCACATATGTCGTCGATTATGCTACACAGCTGGCGTTTATCATCCGAATAGAGGGAAAAGAACTGAACGGAATGTAATGGCAGGACCACCAAAACAAAGACTGTCAAGCAGCCATTAATAGTAAAGGAAACAGATAAATAACAAAGAACGATAGCGTGGTTTTCAGCTGTGATTTACGGCCAGAAGCACACCCGAGACAAAAGTCAGAAGCTAGCTCTGTATTCTATAGTACAGCGAGAATCTGAATATACGCCCATACACGCAACAACTGGCGCTTAAATAATCTATCGCACACAACTATTACTTGTAAGCGAAGATACTCCGGGACACATAGCTTATCATCGTACGAGGATAAATGCAATAGGATTGTGTTTGACTGACTGGAACAGAAACGCAAAAAACTGTTTTTATTATTTGCTTTTTAGTCTACATCATAATGCTGCGGTATCTAGAAATAGCTGAGGAAATGAACTGAAAACAAACAAAGAACGGAAGATAGGGGCAAATTTTGTTAACCAACATACGGTACATCCCTCTGCCTGCAAATAGGAACCAATACCGATAATGGAAGAGGAAAGCTGTCTGTGATGAAGTAAACCTAAAGGCAGCTTGAAATTGCCGTGGTGAACCGGCAGAACTCTTAGTCGCTATTCAGTTCATAGTAGACACCTATAGGTATTTTGAAGTGAATGTTTAGACGTATAGCATAGCCTTTTATGCTCTAGATAAACATAGGGGATGAATTTCCTATATTGATAGTAGGTCCACATTACAAACATATAATTTAACATCATTGACACTGAGAAATCTTACTTCACTAAATGCCATATTTATAAGACATAGTACTATTATATTACAGAATAAGGATTACCGAAGGCAGAATTAGCAAATGTTAGCGGAGTATCGGAGTAGCGGAGTTCAATTTGCTGGCATCGCTTAATCCTGGAAAAATATCCGTTCTTTTTCGGAAATTAGGTCCAAATTTACAAAATTGACCACACACATATTCCGTACAGGAAGAGCGAATTACGTATCTACAGATAAATTACTAGTAAGCTATAAAGTCTTTTAAATAGCCTCTGTTAAAGTCGTGTTCGTAAGAACGTGAAAACACTTATCAGTCAGTGTGCTTTAGAATCATTCGTTCTTCTACAGATAGCAAACTCTTGTCTCCAATCCCAACTTAGTTTTCCTAGGTCCACATTTTCCGGCTCCAAAAGGTAAGACGTCCAAATTGTATATATCCAACTTCTGAGCCTGTTTATTTTAAAATTCCTTTTTTTACACACCCTATGCAGTGCAGGACCATTTGGCAATATTATATTTTAGTACATCATGCTGCTTCAAGAATTGTAACCCAATCACGTTTAAGGTTATGGGGGAAAAGTAACCCAGCTCCCCGACCTACTAATATCTAACCTCATACTAAAGCTATGGTAAGCGCGTGAGTGCACATGACCACATATTTTGCTACTTGCTTACCCGTGCTACAGCCATTTACTGCGTTATTTATAGCTGTTATCATAGACCCATATCGAAGAACTTCGCTATAGTTGCCCTACAATTTGAACGGTTTGTAATACGATTAAACAGGGTTGGCATAAAGATTGTTTGCAAACAATGCACACGTTACCCGTCCACTTGATTGAATATACTTTCATTCTTCATTTAATAACACATGTTATAGATACACAGTTAGCCGTAATAACAAAAACAACAAACCGCCTTCTGAGATTTTTGACGACCACTGGAGAAAATGTACTTCTACTACTCAGTTAAAATAGACAGTGAATGATACCTATACGATTGGCTGATAATGCAAACTGATGAAATATAATAGATCTCTATTAGTGTTTGTGTTGTTTAAGCATTGTCACTTCGTGAAAATCCATAGTATATAAGAATCCGCACTGAAATGCGCGTGTGTAGGGCAAAAATGAGTCTGCGATGTGCTGAGGACAAAACGTACGAAGACTTGTATATAGATTTCATTGAAATGTGTCGTTCCAATGACTTTCGCGAACGCATTTTTTTAGGATATCACACTACAGCATCAATCATGTGTCTCTCTCAACCGAATAATACAAATTAAATGCAATATAAATGTACTTTGTATACTTTTTAATCGAATGTCGAACGAATGAGCGTACAAATATTCAAATCGAGCGCCAGGAACGGATTTATGAAATCCTTTAGACAATGTTGTTTGTGCAAAAAATATTGTTACCAAATTAGGAATTATGTAATCGTTTATAAGGTATAGGTGAATCCTAATTCTATTTGCTTATCTTTTATAGATTTATTCAGGACAGATCTTAGACCCCTTACACCATATTGTTAGCCTGCTGGACCTGTAAAAGCGTGCTCATTAGGTGAGTGTTGTAAGCTAATGAGACTGATGTATATTGTGAAGTACTCTGTGGGGCACAATAGCATTGCTTTAGCCCCTGTCGCGACTAGCATATGAGACATGAAATCGTTTACTTTTATGCAGAAAACACTTTTGTGAAATTTAGAACCCAGTCATAAATGTTTCAGGTGAGAGACAATGTTATAATTAGCCAAGAAGCTGTACGGGAGGTTAGATATATCTGAAATACAAACGGACGAATGGCTTTAATCATTTGGCACGGAGAAATACATGTACATACATTCAAGCATACTTATATAATTTAAGATTTCATTTATATGTGAATATTTATAACAGTTAGGGGTAAAACAAGCTACAATTGTTAAGACAGTTTTATATAGCGTTACATATAGACGTTTTGCATCATAAAGTATCACTGTTTTTGTGAAGAATACGGAGTTGTCCTAAAATGCTACGTGATTCTTAACGCTTATAAATATAGTAGATGACAGTACCAATGAAGTTATTAGATGGATTGAGCAAACACAGCGCTTCGTATCGAAATGGTATTAGTTGTATTTTTATATAAATTATTTTTACAGGTATAAATTGTTCAATAGTCAGTACAGTATGTTTCGACAGGAAAAACGATGAGGTAATATTCTATTACACTATACCTGATGCAGGAAGTCAAGACGTACCTCTTCCTGTACGTATTCAAAATTTGAATTTTCTAAGTAACACTGAATGCCAGTGTTCACTGAAAGTATGACACGAGCGCTATAATCCAAAAACGAAATACCATTTAAGAATAACCTAATAAGTTTGCTTGTACATATGTCCGCCTGCATCATTTAATAAGTAATCAGATTCATCTAAAAAAAAAAAGACATATAGCGTGTGACATTAGTTCGGGTTCGAATTTAGTCAACATGCTCGCTTTCTTAACGTTCATTTTATATCGAGATTTAGTCACTGCGACAGGACAGCAGATCGTTACGGTCAGCGTTGCACCTCGGTCTTTTAAAACTGCAGAGTTGGTCGCACAGTAGGCTCACAACAGGAAACTGACTTCCTTAGCTTCGCCCTAGGAGTCCACGTAACCCCCATCTAAAGAAGCCTTACTGGAGCCACTTGCCGTCGTTGCTAAGTTGACATCCGGCTGAATTTCCAGGAGGTCGTACGTCGGAATCAAGTTGAGCATGACATTAAACGGGAATATCACTTTTCCCCAAGTAACTTGAACATACACTGATCGCTATGACACATTAATACGTACATAAGTAAAAATTGCTATGGGCAAAGGAAAGTGGTCATCGTACTCCAACGCCAAACTGAAGTTGTTGTTGCCGACATTGTCTTAGAAGGGTAAGTTTGTTCGAATCAATGAGTTAGCATAAAGGATTTGGTTATATGGTAATAAGATATGAAGATTGTTTCATAAGGAGAAAAAGAGAGCAAGCTATGGGTTTGCATTGTAGATAGCACACTAATACAGCACACAAATAGAAAATGTATTATTTGGACCACGATTAATCTCCATTACACGCTTTTAAATAGATCAAGGCTTGAATTCCAGCAGCTTCAGTGCTATGAAGGCCAGCAAAGGATTATTGGACCGCAAAAGAAGGTCTTCATTAAAGAATCATCAGAATCATTAGAAGATTCTAGTTGCTGATATGCATAATCATAAGCTATCTCGTTTGAACTGTAACCAAATATTTATCGATTTACTAGCCGCTATTTTAAAGACCCATCATTCATAGCTTGGTTCTTTTTTTTTTGTAACGTACGATTTGGCAGATTTAGTTTTATCATGTATGTTAGCCCTCACTGACCCATGTTGAACATTAACGCACATACACTTTAAGAGCATTTTTCGAGCAACGCATTGTTACTGATCACCGTAACCCCTTACTACGCGCACATTGCACAGACGCCTAGAAGCAGCAGGACGTTGGAATCTTTCCTCCGGAACCGCGGCTTTCCCAGATCATAGATTCAGCTCGCTCGGAGTTTATACAACGATCAAAAGCGACCTACTGTATAATTAACTGAGGACTCCTCTACCCAAGCACAGCACTCGGCTCAAACGTTCGTAAATAGCAATAAAATTACAATCTTTACAAGTTCGATATTACCACTATATCTATCTATCTCAACATAGGACTAGACACAGTGAAAAAGGTTATCAACGGTGTGGTAAGCCAAGTTTTCAAGTACAAACTAAAATCAAGCTTTTCATTGCCTTCTATGAAAGGGGAAAAAAATGTCTTGGATCATGCAGGTAGAGCAGGTAGAGGTATGTAAACACTTTGGCTATACTATAAACCTGAACGCTGCTATATTCTCATGTACATGACTTTATCTGTTAAATATATAATCGTCGTCGCTTTTTAGTCTTCAAATATCGATGAGTGCTTTAAAAAATAAGGAATGGATCGCCTACGTAATCTCTACATTTGCGGAAAAGCCGATTTTTTTTTTTTCTCGAAAAGAGAAAAGAATAATAATAATAATAAGAAGAACGTAACTAGAAGTTCATACCACTGTCCTCAGCGAGCCCGAGTCTTCCGTGGCTCATGCCACTGAGCATCGGAGCAAGAAATAAACCGAATTTATACAGTCAGTCTTTTTGATTTTCTGTCAGCAGATTTGAGAGAAGCGCGAATTGGCGTAATGTGGTACTTGGAAACCAACAACAGGTGTGAATCTGACAGAATTCTATAAATAAATTGGCTTGAGCAAATTACAGGGGGATCAGAAGTGTCCTCTAGAAGAAATAGCGATATTTATATTGTATCATTTATATGAAGTATGCGCTTTTGTCAAGTAGAAAAGCACGTAAATTATTGGCAGGAATGTAGAGTATCTTGTCAGATGTTTGCCGCGGCCGGAGTTCAGTGGTACTCAATGGACTTGTCTAGACGTTGCGGGAATGGAGCTAATTTCTGGGTTAACTGAAAACATCGTTGTTGATCATAAAAAATGTAAGCGATCGAAACTGAGCTTCAAGCCTTGCCTAAAGGTTACTGCTTTGTCAGCCTACAAGGAAAAGCGATTTTTCTTTGATCAAGTGTTACAAGGGTATACCAGTTTTATTTTACTATACGCTGTACGACTACCAAATGCAGTTTAGCCATTACAACCAGCAGATTGAACCTACATCGCTTCCATATATTGATTTTAGAAACTAGCAGTAAAATTCAAACTTATAGACTGCCACGAAGGCACATCAGATCGAAGTTAAGTAGGTGGTTAGGTTAAGTCCCACATCAACAAACGGCAACAAATTTTTACAAGATTTTTGGCTTCCTAATCGCTTTTAAGACTCCTAACCTCTGTTCGTCTCGATTACAGCCTTAATTAGGGACGAAAACCACTTACTAGTTTGTTTCGGTACATTTCTTCTTTAATCTAGAACTATTTTTCATAGTAGGCGTAAATCGAGGGATAGTGGTGAGCAAACACTTCTTAGGTTTTGCCTCAGGTAAGCTATGCACAAGGAACCTATCAGAATAGAACCCCAGTCTGATAGCAGACCAAATATCTTAAAATGATTGAAGTTTGAAGACCCCAAAAGTTGCAAAAAAACTAAGGAAAGCTCAAAACAATAATTCTTTAAAATTACATGGACGACTCAATCAGCAATAAATATCCTCACGTCGAAAACGGGGGCGTACATTGTCCGCACCTATCCGGCGCTGCCATCGAAACCGCTTTCTTTCCTGTTCCTCTTCTGGTAAGCGGCGCTGATTGGTCCATAGTTTGTCGTGACGCTGAGCTCCAGATAAGATTTTCGCTAGTAAAAATTTGGAACTCAGTTTATAAAATAGCCCAGGGGGGGATCTTGCACGAAGTCGACAGAAAGTGCTTTGTCTGTGCTCGGTTTTGCTCAAAAGTTCCTGTGATTACAGCAACTTCTTTGACGGTTCCGATTTTTTTCCTTAAAAGTTTTACATCGGCAACCAATTATTGCTTTGTTAAAACCCTCCTTGTTTCCCTGCATACTTCTATAGATCCTATAGAGTTGTTAAGTTCAAGAAACAGAAACTTATTTCTAAAAAAAAGATTATTCAAGAAAGGAAACGTGGCTCCTGCTAACTGAGTGTTAATTTTGCGCGCTAATTTTGAGATCGAACGTAATATGATTCGTTCTTTATTGTAAGAATATCTATAAATTTATAAATGTTTATGTACTTAATGGGAATGTTTTTCTCTATTTTGCATAAGGCTTCCCTCAATATCCATATATTTCGCACTTATACGTATGGCATATATGTACGCAGATAGTTTCCTTCTTTAAATAAGCTTAGCTAAGCGCCATATTATTCTCGCTTGGAAAATAGAAAAAAAAACGCCGAGAAGGGCCTACCTAGTAAACGAAAAGAAGTTCGGAGCATTGGCTGCAGCACCAGCTGCCCACCTTATAGGATGGATCATCCTTCTGGCTAGCGGGGTAAGAATGCGTATGACGGGGCGCCGCCACCCCACCACCCACTGTCAACAAGATGAAAGTTGCATGAGAAAAACAGCTGAGTCTACTAACAAAACGAGGCAAAAGGAAAGAAGATGTTATTGGATTAGACTCTTCAGTGTATCACAGCCGCTTCGCAAAGACCTTGATTATACTGATCTTAATAGTGGCGCCTTGCTGTATTTTTATTACACACAGAGTTATTGAATTCAATGATGTCAAAGGTTTTTACTTTTTCAGAGGTTTCAATTTTATCTAAACTTGGATTCCCACGCTTAAACAAGAATGCTCAAGACGACGCTTTTTGCAATTGTGTATGAAAAATGATGAAGCATTGTCAACTCTGTAGGCTAATTAACATTTATATACTTTTTTTTGGTGAACATTACATAGCCTATAAACAGTCCTTTTATATCTGTCTCATCACCATAGGAACAATTTAGAACTTGTCTATCTATCTTATTATTAAGTATAATCTGTGTGTTGTTTGACAGATCTTTCCCTAATGCTTTTACAGCGAGAGGAAAAATCCGTTTTATTGGCATCGACATACATCCATAAATAATACTTGTGCCTAAAATCTAGAAGGAGCGCGTTCATTTAGTACGGCACATTGTTTATATCATAGGATCGAAAACAAATAAGGAAAGAGTACTTTTGATAAGTAGTTTTTCGTACATAGGATCTGCAGTTATAGCTTTTACAATCTACGCTGCCAAAGAATGTCGCGAAGCAGGTAACCTTTGCAGTACATTGCGAATATATATATATATGCAGATTGCAAATATCCAAGAATACCAGAATATATATATATACGTTAAACGTAGCGCATAGGGTCATCGAATGGCGCATAATTCCCTTGCATAAGGCTTAGTTCGTATTGGTTGAAAATACCTGGGCTCTAAAATCGTCAGCTTAGGATATTGTCATCAAGATGGCACCGTATTAAATGTTAATGGGTCTTGACTTGTCAATAATCTATCATCGTCGTTTCCTTTTGTACGTTGGTCGTGGCGGAAGGCACACGAGATAACAAAGCGATTAATCCAGTGAATATTCCGGCTGTCAGACTTCCAGGTCTGTGGAAACATTTTGGTCTTCCGAATCTGATTTAATCTTTTGCCTCTGGTATTTTTGGCTCCGTAGGGGTGTCAACATACTTTGGTTATTTTCTTGTTGCTATCTAGAGACGGACAACAACTTGCACTATGGAAAAGAGTCACAAATACAATACTATTTATTAGCTAGGATAAACACTTCTCAAATCTCACTGTGGAACCGGGCTAGCTCCAAAAAGTGCTCCTTTGGCATGCTTAGGCCGAAATGGATTTGGTAATTTTAATAACATTTGTCTTATAGTGGGCCTTTTATCATCTGCAAACAGACACGGTTAGCTTGAATGATCTCTTTATCGTCTCTGCAGGATATCTGAACTGTTGTGTCTACAACAGACGTCATCGGCGAACGAGTACTTGAAATACACATTGCTGGCAACTTCATTGCAGATGTTTATTCAGACTCCCCGGAGCATCTTTTTCAGTCCATTACGTTTCGATTTCTCTCGTAGTTTTAGAGATCATTGTCACCGTCTTTTACCTAGTTACGTACCGATCAGTCCTCCTTTGAATATATAACGTTAGCTAGCTACGCGTGGACCCCACAGTTGTTCGGGCGCTTCAGTCAACTTGTCGATCCTGTAATCCTGATATAGTTGTGTGGTTTTTTGCGCAAGTACTTGCCTTTACTTTTGCAAGTACTTTGCCTTGCTTAGTAGCTTTTCAGACTTCCTCGTCTTCGTTGAGGAGATCTTCGAACGTATCAATTGTCGTTGTAATATTCGATTGGGTTTCACGTTCTGTGGCGGACCACCACCAGGTAGTCCGAAAGCAATAGTTCCAGCATCTTGGGCTGTTTTTTTTTTCAAGGAAGTGGTGTAAATAAAAAATGTTCTTTATTAGCTAATCTTCTCGTACTGCCATACACAGCACGCACAATTGAGCTGCGCTAAACGTTTAGTACGTTTATTTAATTTTTTTATGTTGCAAAACGTGACAACATGTTCACTGCAATCGCGTGCGCTTTATGCCGTCTAATCTTTGCAGAAATTAAACCTATCTTATTACTAAAAGGGTACGTAACGCTGTAAAGAGTTTTACTATATCGAAATTTAACTTACTATGCTAATGTTATAAGCTTAAAAACCATTTCCTATGTTAGCCTTTTTGGCTGCAGGTAAAGCAAATTTACGTGTTTACAAACCTCTTTTTTTCCCTGAATCAACACCACTAAATTCCCTATTCTACTACCCCCTACACACAGAAATTAGCCTCTAAGCTTAATTTAATTCACTAAAATGTTGTGACCCCAATTCCGATAAAAAAACTTCCGACTTGAGGGAAGTATTCTGTATCAACCGGTATCGGCACGGTGGTGAAGCTTTAATCATTTATTTTCGAAACAAATTTAACAATTTGCCTTTTTCTATTTTTTAAGAGTCATTCACTTGAGCCTACCGAACGCGGTTTTGCTGGACACCGCTACTTCTGCACAGAGTTATTAGGTATGTTTCAGAGTTAAGCATTCTGTGTATATTAGCAAGACGGTTCGATGTTTTTCGACAGTCTGTTGCTAGAAAAGATCGGACGAATCACTAACTGGCGAATCGTTGATACCAGGCGAAGAGAGAGGACGACACAAGCCTTACAACAGCTGTATTTCTCTACTTTATTTATATGCGTTATTTGTTTTAGACATATATTAACCCCTACGGCCTGATCTGAAGATATATTGCTTGTCATTTTTCGTATGAAAATCTGTAATATACTGTGGACAGCATCACCGAGTAGTGGCAGACAAGTGGGATGTATCTGTTTGAACGGAAATCTGTAGTTGTAAAAAAAAATAAGCCCTTGACGATATCTACGAATGGTACGCTTTCTGGGCTAAAGACCAGAAGCCAAGTCTATAAAGATCTCGGTAAATGCCATTTTGGGTGTTTTTGTCATGAAAAGTTTCGATATGTTAACTTATACAAATTGGTTGTTTTATCGCAACTACTATACGGTTATATGGTGTGGATGCACCACTTTAAAATACATCTTAATCTTCTTGAAGGTGTTCAAAAACCGTTGCTTCCCTCATTTCGTAGGTAAAGCGTGTTCGAAGGAGACGAAATATACTTACCTCCTATCTCGAAATAGTAAAGTGTAGATGTATTTAACTAAACCCGAAGAGCAACTATCAAACGCAATGTTATTAGTGGACGTCCCAATGCATGACTGAAGAACTTTATATAAGTTCTTTCTTTGACATGAGAAAAGTGTATGGATTAAACTAAGGTCGGCAGTACCAAGCGGGTCGCATAGTAGTTTTGCGGTTTATATTCCCGCTAGTCGTGGCATCGAGTTCAATAGAAAGATGTTTGTACTATTTTATCTGTTCTTTTTGAATCCTTTTATCATTTATTTTAATGATTTTTGTCCTTCCATTCATGTCTTCATCATGCTACAGATAAGTTTTGCGATTGGTTTATACAGGGCAACGGGTTGTGAAAGCTCTGTAGATTTTGAGGACTTCTATTTGAACGAACTTTATCTATTCTCTATTTTACACTCATCCAGGGAATTTCGTTCGCTTTGACCATGATGCTATTAAAGCAGTACGCTATATGCGCGAAATCTTATTTCATACCCAGTTTGTTTTTTTTTTTTCTATTACCAAAACTTTGTTTTTCAACCAAAATCGATCTCTTAAGGTACTTGCATCAAGCTGTTTTTCTAATTCAACCCCCTGAAGTGGTCGGATCGGGGCGGACTTTTGACAGATCGCTAGTGTGCCACATAGAGCAAAGCTGCGTAATATGGCGTCGATCGGACGAATACTTTTCCTAGGGGCACTTTGTTGTTCATTCCATTGAATGTAAAGTTCTTTTGGGCAAAGTAGTCGTTTTTTTTTTAATTTTTTAACCTTTTTTCAGCGTTTTTTTTTTTTTTTGTAAGATTCTTTTTATAAGCTTGTGAAAAAATTGTAGGTGCTGAGGTATCTTTTAGTTAGGTTTTTGTCGAAAAATTTTCTACTTACAAAATGGTAGCAAATGTTTACATAAAAGCCTATTATAAGGGGGGTTTCAATGAAAAACTCTCGCAAAGCTGGATTTAAATGCAATGCATATACTTTTACTCGAATCTCAGTTATCTGGTTGAAAGTGCTCCCTGAACGGCAAAAAATGAAAATGGTACTCTATATAACAAGGTTTATTTTTGACGCCAATCAATAGATACCGATATGCTGAATAAATTTTTAGTGCACATCTCTGTAACTAAAATTTCCTGTACATATTCATATACCTAATCCTCAGTTTTCAGGTTGAGAATGCCGTATGAAAGATGAAAGCTTTACACGGTGTCCTATATAAGGGAATTTCTTTTATCACAATCGATAGACATCGACGGGCCGAATAAGGTTGATATTTTTTCAGTGAAAATTGCGGAAACTATATTAGTTTTATTGATTTCTTTATATAACAAAAGGGCTAAAAATTCTTTTTACGCGGATCTTTTAACGAATTTCTAATAAATGCGAGTTGGAAAGCTGAAACTGCAAATGTAACGTAAACTGTCATGGAAGATCGTTAATGAATTTTCAGTTAATTTCTGGTTAGAATATTAAGGAAAGGTTGTAATTATTAATGACGCCCTAAAAAAGAATCAATATGCAAATGGGGCCTTATTAAATATTTGTAATATTTATATGATCTATATGATATCAATATAATATATGTAACTATTCATTAATAGAAGAGGTGGAAAACATAAAAAGATACATTTTTTTAATATTTTAAACCTTATGACATTGTAGAAATAGAACATATATATATATCGAATAAAACATATAAAACGATCATGAATTGCTTATTAGATATTCATTCAGTGGAACATGTAACTGCTTATTAGAAAGAAAAGAAAGATAAAAATACTTACGCCTTGGTGACGTGACAGAAATAGAATCAATAAATAGCTTTACCAACGCCAAGATCCATTAAAAGTTTGATTGGGGTATGTCTCTCAGAAGTCGGCTCACGGCTGACCTTATTTACGTTTGTTTCAAAATCAAGGTCAGTCATTTAATACTATAAAAGCCCAGTGGTTGCACTGCAAGGGTAAGGTACCAAAAAGTAACATATAACAAGAATAACAAAATTTCAAGGTTGGCTGAGTAAATACATTTAGAGCAAGCTGATCAAATAAGTTCAGACGGATAGCGAGTTAAATGACGCAGGGTAATTGCAATGGAATAGCTACTGGTGGATATTCATTGTAGTCTGTGTTATACGAAGCGTAACATCAACAGATCAGATAAATCAGCGGCCGAACAGACGCAAGGTAAGGCCGCAAACTGGCTAGAATAACTGAAAAGCTGGAAGCCTTTTTATGCCTGGGGTCATGTGGGGTGGGGTCTGGTCGCGTTCCTTTTTACGATTTCCTGTTTTCAGCATCCTTTATATATAGACATTTTTCAGGCCCATTGAGTGGGTAGAGGGCTTTCAGCCGCTTGGCGACATGGCGAGTATACTTATGGCCAGGTCTAGTTTTTTTTATTACATTTCTTGGTGTTTTAAAGGCTTTTATGATCCCTGTGGATTTGTTAAGCGGGCTGCAACGTTTTGCTGTGTTCTTCGAAATCTTTTTGTTTCCTTCCAGAACCCGTACCTTCCGAGATCCGTGTTACCGTGCTGTGAACCATCGGCCATTTCAGTTGTCGCCTGTTTGATATTCACCACTCGTATTTACCCTGTTTTCTTTTTTGAAAATCTAATGGAGAACAGGGTGTGGTATAATAATATCATCTGCAGAGCCTATGCAGGTGATCCATTTGGTACTTTCGATGGCCGACATAGACGTAAACGACCGGGTGCATCTTCAATGTTTCCCATGGAGAGAAATTCGAGAATTAAACATTCTCGTGTCCCATGCGTCGAAGGACTATGAAAAGTATATATATGAACGACCTTATATATGAATTAGTTGGGGGCCGTCGAATATTTAGTCAATAACATGATAATATAAACGGAATTTAATTGAGGACCATCATGTTTATTATTATATGTATTAGCATAGTTCGGCTTTGGATTTTCTTATATTTCGTTTTAAAAAAGAAGTTCGGGAATTAGGTAACAAGGGAAAAAAACTCATGTTGGCCTAGCTCAAATTGCTCGCAGCGAAGTAGCAACAGGGGAAAGGGAAGCAAAAAGAACAACATGGCGTCAATATGGCGTTTTCGCGGAAGTTGGTTGTCATTTTTTGCATATCTTCGACAACTTTGAAAACTTTTTACCTAAAAGCACTTACCAGATGGTATCTAGTTTATCACTTTCAATAGCCTGTGCTCGATCTCTGGCAAACTTATAATACCATTATTCTCTGAAGAAAGGCACCCACGCTCCTGACGTGTTGGCCTATATACCTTCTTATACCGTTTAACACAGAAAACATTTTCTCTGTATTTATTTTGTTCAGCACGAGATAGAGCAAATGATAGTTTTGGAATAGGAATTGGCTTGGGGCGTGCTGACAGGTGGAATAGAATAATTCGGCCGAAGTCCAGTATTTTTGGATATATTAGAGGAAGGACATCTTCCTTAAACCTTCTGATTAATTTTGTCTCGGCTTCTCGGTCAAGATTGCGTTCAACGAATTCTGCCTTTTCCAGTCTCTACGCAGCTCTTGTTTCGTAGCTCGTTGCAGAAGCAACTTACATGAAACTACATTATTGCGATCACAAGACCAATAACAATACGATATTAGTTAGGGAGCGACATCTATAACGTTTGCTTGTAAAATATTCGCTTTGCACACGCAACCATAGCCATATGTATAGGAAGTCCGATCTACTTTGTTTTTTAGAAGTTGACCGTATACCAACACACGTTGCTTCAAACAGCGACAGTTGTGTTGACGGGGCGCCCAAGTGCCAAGGCTTGAATGTATGTCCTGACGTAAAGATAGATCAAACGGGTTTCAACTGATACACTGGTTATGTTTCCCGCTGCTTTTAACGAAAGATGTGGGTTTCCATCAGCAAGCGTCGCTGTCAACGTCTTAAAGCTAATACTAAATCCTCTGAGCCATAATTTTAAAGCTCAAAACCTCCGCTTTCAAAGAGTGACAGAGTGAAATTGCGAATTCGATGACTGCCGAGAACATATATGTGCAGCATTTCTATCAACTAGCGGATGAAAACCGTTTTTTTTTTTTGTATCAGGAATTAGTTTACGCCGAAAACCCTCGTCTTGGTTTTTCATCTTCCGTCAAGTACAATTATGCATCCATTGCTCCTTTTTGAACAAATTGCTACAAAACTACGTTCGAATCGAAGCGCAAACAAACTTCATCCCATCAATATCATATGCCTTTACATTAATAAGTATATATATATATATATGTAAGAATCTTACGTTAATAAGAATATTACTGTATTTGAAGATTCTCTTTAATAAGTAACTCTGTAACATAACTTCGAACCTCTCTCTATAGTTTTTTAAAATTATTCTTTAAAATATGTGTAGACTCTAACGTTCTTCCTATTAAAATTGAAGATGAATCTGGTGGAAATCAGACCTCTTGAGATTAGTAGTATCCCGATGAAGTAAAATCTGAGGCAACTCGGATCAAGCATAGTTGCGATATAGTCACTTGAAAATTGTACGTAAGAAAACGGTACCCATTACGTAACGTGCATAGGCTGTTTTTGTGCGAATGATGACACCTTACTGTGTGCGGTCGCGTTCTGCACAATCTGTGAGACAAACATAAACTCTGTCATAAAAATCGAACTAAAGTAATTTGAAGAAAACCAACAGATATTATGGCCAAACCGTTCCAACACTTGCGAAATATATATATATTGAAGACGGTGGATTTCGCCCGCGAACAAAAATAATGCCCCATGTGACCTCCGAATAAACCTTTGATATTTACTGCAGTGATCAACTGTAAGACAGTGGAACTAATGACCTTCAAAGTAATAGTCTTTAATGCTGAAAAACAAAAGCTTATTTTATTAAGATATTAAGGAAGAAACAATCGTCGAAAAGCTTACTAAATTTCCGAACATTATTAATTTGGCTGTAGATAGAAAAAAAGCTATACTGATGGTACTGTCGGTATCAACTCCACGAGTATCGTTAAAGCTAGGCCGTACGAGTAAATACGCCTTTATGTACAGCGCGTTAACGAATGAATGTGGCATTTGCAAGAGTCGGCGAAGGGTGAATCCTTAGACGATTGTGGCTACGATTTCTCAGAGTCGTATATAGCCATCAACGGCTGATCTCCTTTTAAAGGCCGACTAATAAAATATTGTTTTACTATTAAATCACAAAAAAAAAACGTTCGATGACGTGCTGTTTGTTGCTGGTGCCGCGTGGCCTATCAGAACGATTTCACCTTAATAGAAGACGATCTCACGACACATCAGGCACTTGAGTGGCTCATAAGTTAACCAAAAACACCATCTGCTTCCCTGCTTGGCAATGCGTACTGCATAAAGCGGGCGTTTCATTTCCCATGAACAATGTTGACGCCAACAATACTCAGCTAGTTTCTGAGCGCTTCATATAGTAACTTAGCCGTGTTCTATATATGTTCTATTCTATAAAATATATTCTACTCTTGCAAGTCGGTAGGCCTTGCATGAATGACCATAGAGAATGGATGGGTGCGTCGATCACTATTCAAAGATGCGCGATATCTTACACGTATCTAGGCAATATTTCCTAGGGCAATCGAGGGAAGTATGTTAGTTGCGTAACTGTTATGACGAAGCGTGGGTTAGACAGGTTTCCAATTGAGGTACAATCTGAATTTCGACATCACCGGGGCTGGATACTGGCAAGCTAGCTGTACAACAAGAGGGGCAATCGTGTCGACACTGCGTTGCAATTAATACAATCGAACACTAACTGATTCGGAAACTTCCGAGAGCGTTAATTGTTAACAGACCCTAACTGCAAATCTTGTTGTGCCATTTGCTGCTCCATTTCGGGATTGTATAAACGTGTCTGGGCCCCCACTCTATTGAAAATTATATTTACTGTCTAATTTCACTGCGGGATAATTTTACTAGGTATCTATTAGATTTTTCGGGCCTTTCTCCAGGTTAGTCTCATCCTAACTTCAAAAAGAAGAAGGTCAACCAGCTAGTGCGTTAGCTTATCAAATATACCTAAAATCTAGCAGGTCATATTTGTACATGTCAAGTCTTGACGCTCGTCTCTTGCAGGTCTTTATGTCTCCAAAAGCAAATCGCTAGCGATAATGATAACAACTGCTAAAGCTAAACGCCCGGGCTAATTATTGCATTATATACAAAATATCAATTGCATAAATAAGAGCTTCGTTGAAAGAGAGAGGGTTAAAGTCGCCATATATGCAGCACTTTTGCCTAGTTTTCCCATAAAAGATTAGATAAAACTCAATCAAATTAGATTAGAAATTTTGATAATCGTTATCAAGGTCACCAAAACATTGACAAAATCATTCGATTTCGAACAGCCAAGACTTCATTTCGATACACTTCGAAATCCCTTCTCTCCTATCAAAATCGTCTGTTTTAATTTTCGGCGGGCTATAGAATACAGGATAATGCACGTATGATTTTTTGACCTATTCGAAAACACGTATAACGTATAGCCCATTCGGCTCGGCTACAGTATTTAAAGTTACAGAAGAAGCATAAAAGCAATAAAAAAACTACATATTGGTTTTCCTGTACCTTCATGGCAGGCTCTAGATTCGTTAAGTAGTGTAGATATATTCTTGTGGGGTTTAGACGCCACACGCTTTTAACGACAAGTCGCAGCGTTGGGGTGACGAGGGGCGCCGTTGTGGACCGTTTTTTTTAACGGCGGTTTCCTTCCTTTTCGTTAATGGCCCTTGCGGAGCTCTTAACGCGCCCTATCAAACTCACCATCCGAGGCGGTCCTGTCGAAAGGTTATAAGGGGCTGCACACACTTAGAAAAATACGGCTGGCTTTAAGACTACTCACAAAGGACGTCTTTATGAGGCAGATCCCTAGCGGTTAAACAGGCGCCACCAGCCCTGCGACCGACACTTCTGGGTTACACCCAAAACACTGTTCACTGAACCCCAATTAATATATAGATCTTTTTTCTTATGACTTTTCTGTTGATAATAAAATGCCAATCAAAATAATTGTCGAGATAGCATTCAAGTACAACGATTTACGTAGAAAAATATCAAACATATCTAATCGGTTTTTTTTTAACTAAAATATGTAAACATATAAATTCGAAATCTCGGACAATTAAAATGCCCAATCCGGAATCCGAAAT
Source organism: Varroa destructor (assembly GCF_002443255.2). Lineage (NCBI taxonomy): Eukaryota > Metazoa > Arthropoda > Arachnida > Mesostigmata > Varroidae > Varroa > Varroa destructor. The sequence continues at coordinate 7,547,674 of NW_019211455.1, forward strand.
GGGCAAAACTGCGTTCATCTTAATACTAGAACGAGCTCTGTCAGTCTCAGGTAGATCTGGGGTTCTATCGTAAAGAAAAGACAGGAATGAATACGTTGTGCTAGGTATGAATACACGCAGCTCATTTTTGAAGTCAGCTTGTATATGTCCAAGAAAAAAATTATTCCTTGTTATTTATATTAGTATTTCTCTTTTTTGCGTAAAGTCTTATTACCCTATGACATACCATCTGCATCGCTTTTAGGCCAATGATAGCGTTATTACCATTTTGATAGTGTTGCAGTATATATAATAAGATGTTTTTGAAAAAGATTCATATAGATTAGAAAGAGCATCTTTTTAACTAGACCATGTAAATATTTTATTCCTTATTATTAACCTGAACAATGTATCAGTTAGGCTTGAATGAGACACTGACTCAATCTTTTGACGTTGTTCTTTTTTTTTTTTTTTTTTTCTCTATCAGCACATGGTAGTTTTTCTTTATTAATTCAGTGTAACTAAAATTATATGAACCAATCTAAATCAAGAATTCTGATTCTTTTTTTTTTTACACACACTTATCTACACTGTGCTAGTCCAGATTACTTATACGCGTTACATATGAAATTGTAGATTGATAGTTTACCTGTCTGTTGACTTTCTTTGCGGTACCATCAATAACCTATAATAGGACTACTTCTAGAAATTCAAATGATGCCCCACGGACAGTAAATGTGTGCCGTATTTGCGGCATCTTATTCTAGTTTCTTCAAATAGAGCTTTAAGTTTAGCAGAGCTACGAAAAGTTCACAATATAGGAGTTAGGTAGGTTCCAATTGAGCCGACCTGAATACTACAGAGTGACGATTTCCCATTATGGCTCAGCGCCGTATGGTCGGACGGTAGACGGTGGCGGAGATTGTGGTCGATGAGAAAATTTTTAGCTAAAACCATGCATTGGTTTTAATAACATCGTGTAAGTTATTGTTGTTCTTCTTAATTAAATAACCTTTTGCCAGAACAAAAAACATTTTCAACTGTGGCTCGGCTAAGATTAAATTTATAAAAACGAACTATTTGAAGCTTGTAAAAAAGTAAAACCGGGCTGTAGATGTGGTTACAGATATTTCCCTTTATAAATCTTTGCTATTCGTTAATTGTTTAATATTTTCATAACGTTTCATATGTATTGATTGTCTTCTGTGATATATAAGTTTGTGCTGTATATTGTAATATATATACATATATATACTGGTAATTTACTCTATTATTCAATCTATTATATATAGCAAAATATAATAATCTTTTTACAAAAGTTTTTTGACTTCCCACCATTCTACCTGAGCTATATATTGCATTGGAATATTTTGTTTTTCTAACGATGAAGATTAAAAAAATTTAAGGAATATTTAGATGTTATAGTATCGCATACCAAGCCTTTATCATAATCCTTTCATCAGTTTTGGCTACATAAGATAGCAAAATCCACTACTACAGATGACCTTCTCAAACTTAGGCCGTATTTGATGAACGCATAACTTGACAAATACACGCTTAGTGTATATTGTCGAAGCAATTAATAGATCGATCACGTTCAATATGGCCCAATATCAACAGAGCGGAGTGACGAGTTCCATAGTTGAAACGGAGCTTACTATATGCTGGTACGACCTACGAATGTATTGTGTGCTTCCTATCGAGACTCACTTATAAAATATGCGGACTCACTAATAGTATATGACAACTGCGTAGAAAATAAATTATACCGCCCTAACCCATACGATGCGCGTCTGGTGAAGAATTTGACGTATGATCACCTTAAGTGTTTTAGCTAACGGAAACACTAAATGGATAACTATGTATTGGATCTTCTAGTCAGTATTGCTTTTTAGATATTCTCTATCGCACCTCTGTGAGCATGATACGTAAGCCACTGAGTTGGTGCCGTTGTCTGAAGTCTCCATTAGACAGTGGCGTTCAACTTTAATTGAAGTTGATCTGCAAAAGTGTACAAATAAGCCTTTACTTTGTTATTGTTATTATTTGGGCGACAGTAATATCCTGCATGCTCCTGCTGGCCTCGCACGTAGCTTTAAAGCTTCCATAAGTTTGCCTACAGCTCTATAGGATAGCAGTGATCAGAAATGGCGAGCTGTCCTTGGCAAGGAGTGATTTTCTCGAGAAGGCCATATAACAGGGAACGGGCAAGCAAGTTTTCTTGCATCGTAGTGTAGTTGGAAGGCCTTTCGAATGAGCTACTAATACAGAGTTGGTTTTTACCTCCATATTGGAAGAAACTGGATATAGGCCGAGCCTTAATGCCTCATCGTTGAGTAGTGTTCATCAGAAAAAAAAACGCATTTTACTGGGAGGTTGGTAAGTTTTGTTCTTCTACTACTACTGCTGCTACTGGCACTGCAATAATGGGGAATGTTATTAAAACTATAGTAGAGATAAACAGGGGCCTCTCAATGCATCCGCAATATCCTGCTGGACGAAGAACGTCTCAAGTAATAATTTGGTAACCTGCATTCGCAGGTTACAAACTTCGATTGAAAGCTGGTTATGAAAAATAAGAGGGCGAATACCCTTCTTAAATAAATAAAGTTATGGTTAGATGCTCGGTGCACTGACACACAGTCTGTTGGTAGACCACTCAACGGGTATTTGGTACCTCAGAAACCGAATTTCCGTACCTGTGCTTTAGAAAACGAAGTACGTATAGGCCAAATAATCATTTGTTGGCTACATAGCCTGTACACAAATATATATATATATATTGGGATTTTACTCGCAATATATAATTTAGTGGACGTATATGTATAACAGGGAAGAATAGGGTCACGACTCTCAGCGGGTGTTGCAGCATATGAGTTCGCTTGTGATACTATTATATATTGCCTAAATGCATCAAATGTAAACCAGTAGCCAGCTTTACTATAAAGATCGAAACTAGCCTAAAGTGTTTTGCCTCTATAAATGCCTCTGTACTCCTTCCGTATTACACTGGCTCACTTACACTGATCGCGTTTGGGTTCACATTTAATAGAAATAGCATATGAAAGACTATAAATAGCCATTTCTTTTTATGTAGTAAATCAGAGTTATCTTCATATTGACAATAATCCTTCATCAGTGGCCACGGAAGCGAGGCACGATGCAATTTAAACGATATTCATTGTATGTTCATGTCCGTCTTTTCCAGAGCGAAATCTTTAAGCGTGCGTTTCAGTGAAGTTCAATGACTTTCAAAAACGACGTTTCATACACAAAGAACACATACGTCTTCGTGCATCAATCTGACGTTAAATAGAGACATACACTTTTGTTAAATGTGTATCACAGCATGCACTAGCCGAAATGGCAGACATCGTTTTGTAAAGGATCACAGTGCGAGCTTGATAACATTTAATTGCTATTTTTTAAGATATTAAAAACTTAATATCACTTGCCTGAAGTAATGCATAACGGTTATCGTACTCGACGTAAAACATAAGAGATATTTTCTAAATGTCTGACCACCGACGTAGTTCCGTGTTCGAGGTCTTTACCTCGCGCTGCGAAACCTACATCTACGATGGACCCTAATGTTGCTAACTTCGGACACTATCCGAGATTGTTCTACGGCTGCTATGCTAGAGCCGTGTTCAGTACGACCCCCAGAGGCTTCGGCGTTAGTTTTATGTCTAAGCTTCTTCGCGCAAGATTGATTTGACTCCGTCTTATTTATTTTTACCTGTAAATTGTATTCTTTTGCTCTTCTCGAGAGCAAGCTTGACCCAGCGTTCGCCTAGGATCTCCAGATCGTCCGCACAAGCTCTCCTGAGATATTAGGGGCATCCAGGGCGTCGCCGTATGGCAAGTCCCTGGTAGTTAAGCCTAACACGAAACCCTGGAAAACTCCGGCGGCTATTGCTTCCACTATTTTGCCACAAATTCCGCGATAGAGTAGTAGTAACATATTTGGGTGCCAATCGTAGACACACGTTGTGGTGTGAGTTCGAACCCGAGCGTAAAAAAACTTCGGCCAATGCCAGCCGTCTGATGGAGTGCCCAGAAGCGGTACCGGACGTCATAAACATAGAGGCTTAGTCTATATACAACGAGGTGATATTCTGTGTGTATGATCAGGCTACATTCCTCTTCAGGGATATTATTGCCAGTCTCCAATTCATTAAATCAGAGGCGTTCATTACATCTTACGAAACGAGCAGAATAAAGCCTTTGCTTTTATACATACTAAATAAGCCTTTACTAGAAGAACTGTTCGAATAGTATATGTTGTGGGTTTTGTCTCAGGGAAACCATACTGTGCACCCAACAAGCTTTTTCGCTTCTTGTTTATAACGGCATAGGCTATCCTCTTTTTTCAAGAGCCCAGTTTTCCTTAGTTTTAGGCATTTCCTCCTATTCGTTAGCTTTACTGAGGCTGATGCAATTGCCTACCATTTTCCTTTCTTAGTAATTTTTTTGCAACAATATGTGGCAGTTCGTAGCACCTATGACAGTGTTTTTTCAAGCTGCGGTTTAGTAATAGGTAGTCGTCCGTTCATTCAAGCATTGAATGATATCACATAATTTCTGTTTCAGTAATGTTAGCTTCGTGCTGTTCAATTTACGGCATTTGATCAAAAGAGTTGTTGTCACACTTAACAATAGACGACTTCACATCATTCACACAACAAATATACTCTAGGCTACCCACTGGCCCGTGTAGTGCTAGCTTGGGCATCAACCCTTCGTTAATCAGCCCTTAGCGCATGAACAGGAAACTCTTTTTATTTGCTGAATGCGAAAACCTACCCTTGCTGTGTTGGCTGTTTCTACCAGGCGATTTAAAATTTCGACCACCCTTCCAGCTTTAAATGACCTGAAAATGAAGACTGTTGACGAGTGTAACGATGACATCCTCTCGTTGATCGGAAGTAGCACGAGCAGACTGGATGATGCTCGATACTGCTGAAGGTGCTTTAAAGCGTGTGGGCGGGCGTACCGTTTCATCCATTCCATCACTAGACCATGGCCATCAGTAGACTGCATAAACATTGCAATTACCCATTGGATGGTTAGCGTTTGTAAAGGCAGATGCACGCCATCTGCGTTTCGCAGGACAAACATGTGTGATTTCCTAGTGAGAATTTCCAATAAATTTTTGCTATCTTTGTTGATAACTAATGGCCGGACGAATGAAATCTGATAAATAAGATGACAATTAGAAGTACACTAACGTCGACCACAGTTCTCAAAGGGCGCACAGAACCATGGAGGTTTCATTTCATGGATACGACACACGGCATCTAAATCTGTCGATGAGACCGCCAGCCTGTTCATCATTAATGCCGCGTTTCCTTTTATATATCTGACGATAGCCTCTGCCGCAGGAAGTTTCTCGATTAAAAACCCCCTTTTCATTGCTCTTCTATTTTCCAAGCGGGTGTCAGATGAATGGCCTTAGCGCACCTAAAATTTCAAAGGCCAGTAGCAGGAATATCCTCGGGGAAAAATTACACCTACATAAAATGGCTAACTTTGACATTCGCCGCCAGCTTAGCTAAAGTGCTAATCCTTAAAATGCATAGGATAGAGGGTGTACGCCGCAAATCGGTCACGGTTTCATCCAAGGCATCGAGTTGAGTTAACCTCGTCCAAACGGCGTAAACGATAGTTTAAATTAAAAATTGTCTAACTCGAACACTTGATAAGTAATCCGCGTCGTGTAGAAGCAGGAACTGACAAATATTACCACTCGCTGATTCAAGGGCTACAAAGCTAGCAAAATTAAACAGATACAAGCATCAGGTGCAATCGTTTCGAGTACAGCGGTTCCACTTTATCAATTGGCGGTTTATAGTTCATCATTACTCCGTTTAATAAGAACGTACGCCCACTTCTTACAGGTAAGCTGTCTTAACGTAATGCCATCTTGCCTGTTTTGTGTACACCAAAGGGCAAACAAAAACTTCATTTGCTGCCGTCATCCGGGAGAAATGTTAAGCATGAAATGTGAAAACGTTGTCCGTCTAACTTTGGTTTTATATTTGCTAGTTGAAAAATTAAGTTACTTCAACTTCACGGGGTGTAATGAACATGCATATTATGTTTACGTAATTGAAACGTCCACAGTCGTTTCCCAAGTTGGGTTTAGGCAACTTTGTTACTCGTATTTAAATATTCCACCCGCAGAAATTAAGTAAATAATCGCAACGTAAAGCCACTTCACAGCTGAAATACGAATCATCTTATATTTTCATATTTTTTTTTTTTATTTACATACTTAAATGTTTACCAAAAGATGCTGTGTTATATTTCGGATACAAAGAATGACCCCTTCTCTCTAACTGATACTTGTTTGAGGGTCGATAAAAACAATGTGTAGTTATCCGAAATATCGGATACTGCACCGCCGTTGGCCTAGTAACGAAGAACTCTCCCTTCAGTGTTTGATTTTAACAATTGAAAGGCTGTTAAACAAAATATCAGAAACGTTTATCACCATTATATCGGGATTAATTAATCATGACTAATGATAAAAGCAGGTATTTAGTGTTTGTAGCAGAAAGTAGATGTATTCGTTTATATGCACAACCGTCCGCAATAAATTCGTCCTTCATTTAGGCATGATTGAAGTAGCTGCTGCTTTGAATGGCGTGATTTTCTGAACAACACCCGGACGCGTCTGATAGTGAGCTTCGGCCACCGAAATGCGCTTCAGCTGACTCGGAAGTTCGAGATCCTTAGACCAGAATTAACTTGCACGCTGAGCGTAGGGCTGCTAAAATGTCGCTCCAAATGGCGTGTACCGTGAGTATCGAATAGAAAAAGCCAGACAGAACCTCTTAGCAAATAGACATTTTCAAAAGAAGCTAAATCTAAGTAATTAGGATTTACTGAATAATTCGTCTCGATTGAATAGGCTAAGCCACTAAGTACTCTTGAAAGTTTTCACCGCACAACAGATACCTTAATAGTCCTTCATTCTGGCATGGGGTTGCTTTTTTTTTTTACCAGAATTGACACACCATAAGGCGTTAGGCACCTTAAATTATCGAAAGACATGTTATCTCAATATCCCATTTCGTTTAATTGAAGATTAACGTTCGGCTCAGCGACTGTAAATTGTATCATTACGATAGCTTAATAGTAAGCAGGTTGCCTGATGTAGGACAAGATAGGCATGCTCGTCATCAGTAACGATGTCGCCTTGAAATTTCTTTCCCTTAATATTTTCTGTCATTGTGTGTTGAAGGGAAGGTATATTCTCTGCAGGCCGATCACGCACGTAGTGGATAATGTAATGCGCGTAGACCGGTGAAAATATTTTTGCCTTTCTGAGGGCTTGATGCCACAGGCCATGCGAACGCCCTTCGATTCCGTGACAACTGTAATAGTAGCCCCTGCTATCGTCACAAAAATTGCTATTTTTAAGAAAAATAAAATACTCAAAGTCTGGTCTTTTGATTTAGAAAAGAAAAATGTTAAATTGATAGCAACTTCAGTACAGTCGTTGCTATTTGTCAATGGTGTTTGTGCGAATCCGACCTGTACCTGCAAAACTCTACAGAGCCAAAAAAGGTCGAAGATCTAGAACGAACATTTTTGACTTATTATTAGGGTTCTGTCTTTAGAAAGGAGATACGTAACGTGTATGAACCCTAAATGCAGTTCTCAAACGCACGGTCGAACAGTGGTGCAAGCGCTATAAGAAATGATCTCTTGAGCCCAAAGGCCAGCAACGACCGGGGCGACTCGTGATGGCGTCGATGAGGACGCCCGAAAATAGATACTCACATCATTCGCTATAGAAGGCCGGAAACATCCTCTACGTACGAGATTAAGCCGTCCGATTGGATCCGTCATTTTTCTGAGAAATATCTTAAACCCTCGGAGTTCAGGTGCCTTATAAACGCAACTTCCGTTACATGGTGCAACATGCATTGGCGTACAGTGTATTTTTCACACCAACGTTACCAGGTAACTAGTCTTCGATTAATAAAAGCGAAGCTTCTTGCAAAAGGGTATACATCCGTAGAAATAAATAATGCTAAATCTAAAATAAATAAAAACTTTAGTATCTTTAGTACCTTAGTAGTAGTATCAGTCAACGTAACGCCTGCTTCGTTTTCTGCTGCATCTACCTACGAAATGATTATTTGATCATTTATATAATATAAAACAATCTATTGGGTGCGTGACTGCCGTTTTCTAAGGCAATAGCATTGGTTACATTGAGTAAGGATGGCCGTGCATGGTAAACACCATACCATCCAACAGTGGCTATCGAATAACCAGTGTTATGTCTTGACAAGAACCGGTAGATGAGTGCGCGATTTCGAAGGGGAAACACATATGGCAATGTAGTTTCTCAAGAGGTTTTCAAGGGCCAAATTCGTGATTTTGTTCGTGTTTTATCATTAGTGTTTTGTATTGGCATTGCATATCGAGAAACGTTTATCGATTTTAATAAAACGTACACCTAAAACAATATTCACTGCAAGGCATTTATTAGATGACCAGCCCAGAAACCTAAACTGGGTCAGTATCGACACGTCTGATCGATAAACGCCTGGCGCGATTTCAGAACAGTTCCGAGTCGCTTTGTTACCACTGTAACAGTTATAAGCGTGTCTTCATTTATATGTTCAGTTCATTTTCAGTTGTTGCTGAAGCTGCAATTTTTCTTGTAAGTATCTTCTATTGTTGTTTGGAGGATGTTTGTTTATTGCTGACAATAACTTGTCAGCTCTTTCTAAAAACTAGCATTTGGCTAGCTGACTAGAAAGCCGTATTAATTCACGTACAGACTGCTATATATCAAATATCGCCTATTTATTGAAAATATATTTTCTGTAATGCCGATAGCAGATAAAGTATATTATTTAAATGGCACTTTTACAAACTGGAGCTCTGCAAAATATTGCTTCGATGTGTATCTCTGCACAATTTTGATTTAAGAAACGATGCGGCTGGCTTATAAATTGCTTTCCTATTGTGTTCTAAAACTGTTAGAAGCTAAAAAAATAGTAAACTTTGGACTTTATCGGAGGATGTTTCAATCTGTAAAATAAATGCTTGAAATTACTCTAAGTTACGTCATATTTTGAAGAAAGAAAAAACTTAACTTATATAGCGAGACACGTGGTGGAAGTTCACTATCCCACAAATGGTCGAACGGGTTGGGCAATGGACTTGCGGAATTAGCGAGTCTGTTCTTTGTGGCCGAACCCAATCTGTAGCAAAGTAGGTTAAAAAAAACCTCACTATAGAATATTACTCCTTGTTAAGAAAAAATGCTATATTTATCTTTTTTTTTTACCATGCGCAAAAATATGCTAACAAAAGAATACTATTTAGGTAAAGTTGGCAGGGATTAACCGTATTATTAATAATATCTGCGCACTATCGGTAACACTTAACAGGTAATCATAGATAGTTATCATCATTATTTTTATGTGTCCTGTAGTTAATCTTTTCGTAATTATTAGAATCAATTAAAAGGCTATTTTTATTGGATGTTTTAGTATGGAAAAAGACAAATCCTGATATCAGACCAATAGCAGCCTGCCCTTAGCAATGCAATTACTTTGACCAGATAAGGTTGTTCGCCTCAGGTCGCAGGTGAACTAGAAAACAGGACTTCAATAGCTTCACGACTCCACGTTCAACGGCCCCCATTCCCGTATATAGATAAGACCAGCTCTGTGCCAAATGCAAGCATTTCTAAAGGGTACAATAAAGCTTTTTATTATGGTCACTGTGTTTTACTTCGTAGAGTTTAAGGATTTTCCTTTTGAGCTTTAGGACAAAAAATATGATCTCTGATTAATGACATTTTTTTACCTATATAGTTGTAACATTCAGGCTGGGTAGTAAACAATGGAAACTAATGGAATGCAGATAAACTGCACAAAGTTGCTTCTAATTAAAAACGTTATCAACTGGGCGGATACAATTCCCTATGGTGACTGTCTGAATTCAACTGCAAAGTTTGCCAGTGGAATCGAGAGACACATGGTTACAATGCAATAATAACAACATTGATGAAAGTCGAAACGAGGACCTATTTGTTGTTATTATTTACGTAAACCACCTTTTTAGGTGCCAGGACATCGTATTTATATCTGGACAGAAGTAGTACGCGATTTTTTTCGATAACAGTGACTTGCAAGAAAATAATTTTAAAATGAGTATTAAGTACTTTTACGGGGTCGTCCGGCGATACTAGATGCGATAAATATACAAGTAGTAATACTTTTTAGTCCCTCGTTCGAATAGGTTCTTGAAACAACGCTAAAATAGCGATACAAAGGCTTATCGCAGAACGGACTAGCATCGATCAGCATGGGACAAAGTGAAGATATGTCTGGTAAAAGGCACTACTGTGACTAGAACCTTATGCATAGGCTCATCGTAGCGGATCGCTATCGTTACTTACCTACGATTATCCAACAATCGGAGAACTGGACCTAAGTACCTTTGTTATACAGTTAAGACCGCAGCTTCAGATAATAATCCATTACGATAGCATTAAATTTAGCAAGACTGTTTTTATCTTTGGTAGACAATGGGAAATTATTCCAAATAAGGTTAGAATTTCATTCAAGCGTAGGCCCAACATGTAGCTTTTCTAACAGCCATTCAAGGACCCTAGCAATTACGGCCAATTAAATTGGCTGTAAATACTGGAAATTTTATTATGATCAAATCTTTCATGTTGAGCTTGACGACTGAAGCCTCCTAATGATTTTCTTGTTGGCCTTATTTCAGGCTAGAATGGCAGAATACAACAACGATTCAATGCAGGCAACAAAGACACGTGTAGGGGCCTTCTTTGTCGCGGGCGCGTTACCTGCGAACGTTTCTTTCAATTCTGCGGTAGTAGAGTTGGCAAAAAGATTAATTATGTAGGATCATTCGGCCGTCATTTGACGGAACTGACTCGGAGGCAACAAATCTAGTCTCAGAGACGTTCAGTGTCAGCTGAGAGAAAGAAAATGCTTTCGTAACGTCCTCGAAACGATCATTATTTCGGCAACTGTTTCCCCTTCCGCGTCCTAAACTAAAAAAAAAGTAATCTACTACAAACGGGACAGTCTTATAATGAGAAAAGTCATAGTTAGTCTAGAATAGCGCAACACTAATATGTAAAATAACACTAAAAGTTCCAACACAGAGTTTTGCGGAACGCTTACCGATAGTGCGACGCTGTCAAAAAGAGCTTCTTCTATTCGTTCTTGGAGACCTCATTTCATTGTATGGGTAAGATGAAAACGATCTAAGGAGCAGTTATGCGTTCAATGTACTGTTTTGTACTGTACAAGAGAGCACCAGGCCTTAGGCCCAATTAGAATCGTATGGTTTAGGTTGGCAAACTTTTATTGTTAGCAGTTACGTAAGATAAAACTATCTGTACGTCTCGTATAGCTCGTGATTAATATTGAATACACATGTAGAATTGTACTTTCAACAGCCCACGAGTACAGCAACGAGCCCTTAAAATAAAAGGCTCCATTTTGCTGGACGTAATCTGCATTGTTCAAAGTATGTAGACAAGATATGTATACGCGTTAGAGAGAGGACAGTTAAAATATACTGAATGATGGAAACGTAGTCGTCTGTGCCATCCAGTATCAAAGAGAAATGAGCAATTCTTAATTAACTACATGTCTATAATTACGAAGCTAGTCAACAACTATGCTCAAATAAGTAAGTTCATGCTAAAATTATCTCTTTTTGAAAGATGCACGAGGAATAAGTGGTAAAAGCAATAGCATGTAAAAAAAAATTGAATTATTCCTAGGTGTTTGCTTTAAAAGCCCAAGGCATGAAGGTTTAACATCATTATACCTGCTGACACAGGTATATTAATGCTATTTCATTGGTAGAAAAGGTCGCAACTGGCAAGTCTCGTCGATCGAAGAGCTTTCTTACCCCGTCTGAAGTGTTCCTATTTGACGGTATAGCTTGCGCGTTAGGTACCTTAACCTTCTCGAGCAACGTCTGCGCATTTTAATTCACGCATAGAGTTGATTTCAGAACGGGCATTTCTGGGTGCCATATACAAATATTCTTGCCACCTCTCCGGTTTGGCTAGTCACACGTTCAATGGGCGTTGTCCTTTTGTTGACTGTTACTCTTCGGGACTGCAGTTGTTTTTTAGAGATAATATATAGGAGCCATTAAATGGATCACCGGTTTTTCCGTACAATCTTCATGCGTCGAAAAAGTACATGACTAGCGTTCTCCGGAATAAGCGCAACAATCTATTCAAGTGCTTCATTGACTTAAGCTTGTATATCCTTCTTTGGATTGCAGTAACCAGGAGCGCTCGACCATCAATACGCACTGATGCCCGTATGATATCCCATAACACTACTGACATTTTATAGACTTTGCAGTAGGCCAGGTCCTAGGACTAATCAGTAAGGTGTTTTTGTAGTCGTCTCGCGTTACTTTGCAGTTGGCATTACTTATTCGAGCGTTAAGGTTGTCAGTACGGTGGTATATGGTAATAGAATCGTCTTTGCGGGCTGGCTCCCTTTTGCCCTATTTCTTTAGCAAACCATTGGTCGATTTGCGCTCCTAACACTTTGCCCTCACTCTTATGCAGACGTAGTAACCTTTATGCCAGTGGCTGGTCCAACCCTTTTGGGAAAAGAGTTGTTTGTGTTGTATTTCATTTAGGAGGAAATCCGCCTCCTTAACAGTTCGTTGACTTCTTTCTTCAGGGTTTTCCGATGGGAGCGCTCTCGTTAGAATCGGCGCATTGTACCTCCCCTATTTCTCGACCCTGTGATCTGTTCAGTTGAAATGAGAGATAGCTTTCCCATGCGCCTTACTGTATGTATGGAAACTAGCTTTCCAATATCCATACATATCGTATTAGACCAAACCACTCGCTGCCTTGCGCTGTTGTTTCAAGTAGGAACGTTTATATAGTATGTATATATATATATATATACGAAGCTATATGGTTTGCCATTAGGTTTCGTGGGTGCGGAAACGTGCAATGCTTCTAGTTCGACACCATCTGCGAAGATGCTGGAAGCAGTGTACTATTAATTGCAAATTAAGTAAATAATAGTAAACAGTAAAGTATGTATTTTAGGTTATTAATGTATTGTTTCTAATTCGAATTCTACAATCGTACCTATCAATGATTTTTTAGTACCATTTGTATGTTCTAGGAAGAAAAATTGAGTAAAAGTTCATCAATCAAAGTTGTTGCAAAACGTCGTAAGCTCTCGAGATGATTATTTAGAGATAGTGTTTTCTAAAAATCTACGCTGTGTCGGTCGAAATCATTGTCCTTCTCCATAATAGCAATGTGCTTAAAGCCATGAAAATTACGTGGAACCATCGGTTTAATCTATTCGCCTATGCAGTTGATTCGCACCAAAAAATAATTTCTACCAGGAGAAAACCGGAAATAGTCTTATCTTAAACATGGTGGCCTTCAACTGGTTGACAGTCCTACGCAGCGCGGTTCTAGCTTAGTATTGTTGCCTTCATTCCTTTGCGTCGTATCGTCGAGCCCACTAGTAGCCATACGAACGCCCAAATGAATTCTGTTGCTGAATTATTCTCTTTGAACAGCTACAAATATATAATAAATGTCCATTGATCATATCGGAACCTTGGTTTCGACATCAAGTGTAGTAGCGTACCTAAATAACGAACGTGTGTGTTGAAAGATACGCGAGATGTTGAATAATTTTTGAATGCCACACGTCACATAGGTAGTATGCCATAAAATAAGAATTTCCTTAAGAGCGATTTCGTTTATGATTGTGTGATGTATGCCGACATAAATGTTCCCCTGAAACACGGCACAAAAGCGCACAAGGGCCTCTGTGTCCTTTAGTAGAGCTGTGGCCAAAGGTAAGGCAGCATATTGGCTTATCTAACCCGATTATATTTGTTTTTCTTTTATACTACAACGTTTTATCCGGTTCTTTTTACGCCATAATTTATTTTGAAACGCGTGGAAACAGCTGATTCAATTTGTTTCCATTGAAAGGTTGAAATTGTAGAAGTTTTTAAAATCTCTGTGAATTTGTCGGACGGCTGGAGTTTTTCAAATATGTTGATAGACCTATGGCCTGCTTCATCATTACGCAGGAACGCGATCTTCTTCATCCTAATAGCTTGGAGTCAATTTGGAATAGACAAATCAATAAATACGCATAATGGTCACCTAATATTTATCTAGGCCTGACCCACTGGTGGACTAAGATGACATTCTCCAGAATCTCAGACAACACCAATGACAATGATCCTCTACACGCGGATGATGCGAATTAACGATACTCCACTATGCTGAAAGCGGCTTGAATTTTCAAATGGCTAATTTAAATTTCGATCTAAACTCAAGAAAAAAAAATGATGCTACATATGATAATGTAGATGATTTCTATTTTAAATTTATTCCTAGCTCAGTATTTCATTATCTTGAAGCTTTTTTTTTAAAACTAAATGTGGTAGAACTCTGCTAATCGCTAGTATTTTTCTACGAAGGTTGTATCATGGCGCACTGCTATAATAGTAAAGGTCTTCAGATATAATTCTATCATTTGGGCTGATAAGGCCTGCCCAAGTCAAAATGATGATATACAATGTAACTATTTCTTTTAACTTAAAACGCTGCAGTTTAACGTAATGTTTTATAGCAACACTTAAAGTTTGCCGCGTGTTATCTGAGGCCGTTCCAAGCGCAACCGATTTTAGTTTCCTACAGAACAAATGATTTTCTGTTGCGAAAGCTATTATCTGTTACGATCCGATTAAAGAATCGATAAAAAAAATGAAGTAAAGGTTGAACCTAATAGATGATTAGATATACAAAACATTGAAATGTAACAACGAATTTGAGTGAACGAACCTCAGATCCTTAATAATGTTGGCTGTCTGAACTCTATTGCTAAAGCTAATATATGTACTGTGAAACGTGGCTTGTACACCTTAGCCCACAATAATCTCACCCCACCAAGTCCCCTTTTCTTTTTTATAGATACAGCAGATTTGTAACATCAGAGTTTTATTACATTTTCAACATTAAAATCTCGCGCTAGGAAATTTATGTAGTGAGCTACGCATTCTGCAGTTAAAAGTGAAGTCGGATGATGCTTTACGAGGCTACATCGACCATGTGGCAAATCTTGAGTCTTCGCTTAAAGGCAAGACCTTGTGTTCCGTTCAGCAAATAAGGCTCTCGATTTGCCCACAAAGCGCACCTGCTCTAAGCGTCTGCCGAATGTGCAGTCATATGGATCTAGGACAACATGTACTGGATACGTCTCTGTTATTTTCAGAAAAGCAAGTAAGGTTGGCTTTACTTACCTAGACACTATAGTGGGATTTTGGTGCGGGTAAATATTCGAATGTACGTATTCATTTACCTGCTAGGCCATCACGCCACAACGAAGCCAGTCTTAAGTTGCATGAATAACTAAGCATGTATATGAGCACGCCATTAACCTCTATCTAACCAGGGGCACGACGAAACAAGACACGTAATTTAAGTATGTAGACAGATTCTACCTGTAGGAATTTATCTAACTCTCATAACACTAATTCAGATAGGTACGGTGATATCCTTTATGGCTTTCGGTATAAATCGGCGGGTTAAACATGATTTTTTTTTTCAATTGATCTTCTATAAATGTTTCTATTGTACGAAGTATAGAAACTGATCATCTGCTTTTTTTGTACAAACGAGTCTGTTTCTGCTAAATTTATGTCCTTGACTCTTAATTGAATCACGCTACTTGCCATTCAGTGGAGTGAACGTACTTTAATTAAGCAAGAGCTAGAAACTTTCTTAGATTCAAGAAAGGGGGCGCAGCCTTTCATAAGGGAAGATAAGGTTTGTGTATTTCTGCCGATTAGACCGGTGTGTAGTTAGTTCGATTAAACGGAGCTGCGATCGTTTAACTACGCCAGATTGAGACTATTTACACAGTATCAAGCAGATGACGTTTGTCGTGGCACGCGAGAATTCTAGAATTTCCTGTCCTGCGTCTTGTTCAGAGTTGTCTCTAAGTTCGTTAACATGGTACGCCAGCAAAGTTAAAGCCTGCCATAAAAAACCAAAAAATCATGGTATTGCCAGCACACAATTTCCTATGTTCGAGCAATTTAGAAAAAAGGTCGCCGCTGCTGAAGCGTAGTTGAAATTGTCCATCAGGTTTGCAGGAGACATAAATATATTCAAACTTTTCGATTGAGATTTGTCAACGATGCTCCTGAAGCAATTCATAGCACCTGGGGCATAGCTAGGAGGCACTACTATATGCTAAAATGTAAACGAGTTGTCTCGTTGAGGAAAAAATAAGGGATTTTGAGAGATAAAGGTGCTTGACATATATGAGTGATAAAAGCATTTCGACATCATGGATCACTAGGACTGCGTTGGTGGTGAGACGGATAGGCAGTATGATGCTGTGAGGATGAGTGATGATGGAGGTTTGATTTCAGATGATTATCGGTGTTTTTTTACATTTTATGCAATTCAAGCCTTTGGCAATAGCTCAGGAAGCTCCCTAGTTCACCAGATCGAGCACCACACTTATTGCTGGTCAACTTATTTACTCGCAACAAAATTAATTAATATTTATTTGCACAGCAATATTAAAAACAGGTTAAGTAATTTAATTAATTATTTAATTACGTTATTACGAAGCACGAAGGCACGCTGGTTGAATTCTATTGCCTACCCTCGTAGACGTTTTTCACCGTCACTATATGTCCAGGATGTGGCCTACAAATAGTAACCTTCAATATTAAGCGCATACGCAAATAAAATTAAATCGATGATTCCGACACATTGGACTAAGATTTTTGGTGTACTAGTACGTTAGCAAATCCCCTTAAGGCAAGCCTTTCGCTGTGAGAGAGCGGAAGATCAATTGACTAGGCGATAGCGTTCCATGCAAACGTAATTCTGTCTTTTATGATAACTTATCCCCGCGTTCAATTGGTCTCAGTGATTTCCGATCAAGACTGCGATATATATTGCGGTTTGTGTTGTTTCTATTACTTATTTCAGTTTCACGATTTCATTATCTGTACCCTTCATACTACGATTCTATAGATTACCTTGTTCCCGAAATGAAGATGATTATTGCTAAATTGTGATAATTCCTTTTTTACTTTTTTTTAGCGTGAGAATAGTTGTTGGGTACTGCTTGAAGCAATCTACAATGGAATCGTCGTCGTCCAAGCCAAAATGAAGACGGATCAGTCCCGGAGGAGGAAAAAAGGAATTCTTTTGAAAATAGAAGAGCACAAGTAAACGAGAGAAGGAAGGATATGTGCGCCGAATCGCCCAGCACACAAAGGGAATCAAGTGAACGAAGAGGCCCGATTCCCGTCCTCTCGCGCTAGTAGCACACACAGACGAAACGAAGCAGCACTAAACGGGCACAAAAAGGGGCCAAAAAGAGAATCAATTGATATTTAGGAGCACGGAAATCGCAGGCAGAGCAGGCCGATAGCGGCGAACGTGGCTGTCTTCGGCTCGTTGTTGGGTCCCCTAGCCAATTCATTACCCCATCCCTTTCTAATCGTTCCACGGTTGTCTTGAACACCATCCGTACCGATAATAGAAAGGAACTGTTCTCGAGTTTGCGCGTTTCGTACTGCCCCCTGGAAGAAGTAGAAGTAGAAGCAGGTCAGGATATAGCCGCAAAGGAAAAGAACGCTCGAGATCTGTTTTTCCCAGCCTGCAATCTATAGCCCGCAACTTGTGAACAAAACGAGAAAGGCTGTGGGGTAGACGGGCGAGGTGGAAACAAGCTTTCAAGCAGTTTAAATGCCGTAGTTTAATCGACAGAGGATTCCTAGAGGTCACGATTGCTGGACAGAATAGACGTATAATGCAATACCGTGTCAGGCAGCTTATTATTATGCTAATTTATACTCGGACGGTAACGAATTATGTAAGTTTTGTTGGTTTTAGCTGACTGATGATCCTGTCAGTCTGGAACAACCATCGGTCAGTCATGGACCTCGTCCGCTGACTCAGTATACAGAGAGAAAACGTCTTCTTACATCATTGAATTCATTTCCAATTTTTCAGAGGTAGGATTTTTGACAATTATTCGGCAGCATAGTATAAAACGAAAGTCGATCAATGCAAAGCTTGCGTAGCAAGGAGCATAACTTGCTCTATAAATATCTAGCTAAATTCAGTAAGCCACACAGACAAATTCAATCCAATCGAGCGCCTCAACAAGATTAAACGAACATGGAGAAGACCGGGTGTCGCGGGAGGAAACCGAGTATTAGAAATGAAGAAATTTATAAAACTGAACCTTCCCCGCATCGTATCGGAAAAAATGTTCTAGACCTATTATTATTAGAGGATATAGAGTTATTTATTCCTAATGAGCGTTCATAATATATATTCTTCACTTACAAGACGAGGTCAAATGCCTTACAAAATATCGGCCATTGGTTACTTTTTGTGGCGTTTGATAGGCAAACTTTTTCATAATGTCTAGTGGTACTATTTAAGGTGCACTAAAACGGACATCATTGTTCGGCCTAACATCAAAATAGTTCGCGAACGACCTACTCTCTAAAATGAACAGACCAACATTATTATATAGCCTATTAATGTAAAGTTGTACAGCGCACCTGGGAGGTATACAACACCTTAAACCAACGCATTGAACAACACGCCAAAGTAATATTTTTATAATAAAGAAAAAAGAAACAGGAAAACTTGGTGATGCCACTCTGTAGACTACGATGGCCTTATACAATCGGAATTATAATAAAGGATCGTATTCGGTAAAATCGAACCTCTCATAATCTTTCTGCATAGAAGTCGAGATGATGCTTTTCCTTAAGAAAATATTAAAGATAAGGCAAATCTTTGTAGGACGAAACCAGGCTAGTCGGTATTCTACTCAGTGTATACAATATGTAGCCTGAAACAGGATTTGGTGAATAGCTTATTTGCGTGATGAAGCAAGGCTAACTACGGATTGCAAAGCAGCTCTACCTGTTTCCTTGATCACTGACATCTTAGAATATTTTCGGCCGTCTGCATAAATTCAACACTTAATAGTTAGCCATGAAAATACGAATTTTAAACATGTACGCGCGGGCCCGATAGAAACCCAAGAGAGGATTTTGAGCTAGCAAAGGGAGCGTTACTGCCTCTGAGCACGGTAACTCGAAGACCAGTAAAAATCAAAAAGAAGTAAAGCGGACGTACATGATAAGTTTTCGGTTGTTCTCTCCAAGAAGCCAATTACTAGTGACCGCCAAAAAGTTAATCAGCAGCAGAGTTTCCTTGTAATAATTGATGATGATTTGCGCCCAGAAAACCTTTGAAAGCAACATTACTGTAAATAATAATCAGCAGAAGACTGTGACTTAGAGCGGATTGTTCCAAGTAACAGTAAAATTTCCTCAACATTGTTTGGACTAAGGCTCAGACAGACGAATTAACGACGTGATGTACGTGAATTATGATAGAAACTAGCACACTTTCAAGAGGGTCACTTTATCTTACAGGGGAAACTTTGTTTTACTCGAAAACACACTTGGGTACAACGATACTCAAGTTACTCTCTAGAACACCGTCTTGTGCTTGTCGTTTTAGTCCTTGAAAACTGATTCAGATCCACCGTGTGCCCTGCACTCCGATACGTTGACATAGTGGAAATGTATACGTACAGGCCGTGATCAGTTCTTGATACAGCTGTTATAATGATGATCAAACTTGCCTGGCCATTGTGCTGTAAACAGCCTGTTTCTGATTTAATACTAAATCATCCTAGGCAATGTAGGTTTATTAACGTAAATAAACCTTATTTACGTTATTCTGGACGCGGACAATTTAAGGCAATCACGATGTTATTGCAATCAACATTAGTGACAGCTAGAAAATAAGCGCAAAACGTTAATTCAGCTCTCCATTCTTGTTTCGGCAAAGATGCCTAATAATAAATAGATTCGGTTTACTATTTTAGGCTATACGCAAACAGTGCCCTACTAAGTCGATCTCGACTAGAAATCATATCTACCAAAGAAAAACGCAGGCGAAAGCGCCTCGCTGACACCTGAACAGACTTCAGATGTAAAAATGACGTACAGTATACGAGAACCACTCGTAGCCAGGTAAATTGCAGGCAGAACACTTCTTCGTGATCAAGCATCTACCTAGGTAAAAAATAAGAAGCGAGCAGATCCTAACGTCTGAGCGCGAGTCAATACGCTCATGACATTACCGATAATCTCGAAAAGTAAGATTAGGAACGTTTTATCGCAATAATTTAATATACTTCAAAGACTACACCAGTGCTATTTTACGTCGCCGTCCTGCAGATAATATCCCCATTGATCTAACAATGCATCATGACTCAATCGAATTGGTTATAGCATATTAAACTAGTTTGTCCCTTTCGGGTCACCTTTCGGGAAAAATTTCCCTAGCTTGTTCGCTATTTTAATGGGTTGTCTCATGGAAATGTCTATTTCCCTTATCCGTTGCGACTCTTGAGTGTGTTTCTGTGACGAAATTTCGCTCGCTAAGGGACAGCTTTTTACATGACTCGCAATCTGCCTGATAGGTACTCTGAGAGGATCCAAAAATAATAACGATTCTTCTGAACAGACGGTGCAAAATATTGCAGAAGAAAGTGTCTTCTTAGATAAGGAAACATTCCACAAATTGTTGGTTTATAGGTAATTAATAACGGGTATACACGAGGGATTTGTATATGAATGAATTTTTTATTCATACAGTAACCGAGTGTTGGCAAATTAACAGGATTGCTTCTCAAAGCTCTGACTTCTAATGCTTAATTTGTGTTTGATGAAAGCAAAAAAAACGCTACTAGTTCTTAGATAGTTGGAAATACGGCGCCTCTAAGAAATTTTCTATTTATCCCTTTCTAACGTCAAACTGTATTTCGTGTGGTAGTGAGATGGAAAAAACACCTTTCGGACATGTACATACTGCACGAAGCGTGTGGGGGAGGAAAGTCTCGTTGGTGTGCGCAATCATTGTACGAAGCCATCGATCAGAGCTGAACTGGCCGGCCAGAACCAATGCTGTCATGCACCACACCAAAGCCTCCTACCGCATTGTACTTAAAACGCTAGATATCCTTCGCTGTTCGTCGGTGATTCTCAAATTTTCGCGAACTCAGAAGCTCACCTCAAGCCGGCACGCGAAAACTCAGTCCTCTCTCGGCGCATGTACATGCACGGGAACCAAATGGGCCCTGGAGTAAATCAGGCACTCATCATAGAGCCAGCCATGGTAATTGAATTGTCACGCCATTTGAAGCGATAAGAACGGAAGATGACGTACGCTAGCGTATTTCAGCTTGTTGGTTGTATACATCGAAACGATTCTTGAAAAAAGAACCCCTACAGTAAACATATTTGCTTATCGTTTGTCACTAGCAAGGAAAATTGATGGGAGTTCCGAAATCCATGTGACAGCATGCGGATGATGCTGTCACATTGTTTGCATTGATCAAGTCTTCCAAGAAGGTAGGCAGTATTTGCGTGGTCAACAGGGTGACCGTATTGCCGCAGAAATAAGGTCGTCCGATCGTTTAGCGCGTGCATAGGAACGGTAGAATCCACTTCTTTCTTCGCTTTCTCTTCAATGATGCTAAAGTAATTAAAGGTAACCGGCTAAAATTGTACCATCTTATCTTAATTAGCACTATGCTTTGGCCATTTTATTGTTCTATAGAACACATTATTTATTTGAGTACAAGTATTAACCAGACTACGTCTGCTGATGAAAACTCTCGAATATGGTCAAAATTCAGATCAGAAATAGAGCAGTAAAGTGTACGATCGTTTTTGCGTCAGACAAGCGTAATTTTTTTGCGTTATACAGTAAATTTTTCAGATTTCTTTCCAAATGTATCTGTTGCATACATTAAATGTAAACGACGTGGATTCACAGGAAAGCGCGCAATAGTATCGGGATGACATGCAAAAAACACAATAAGTATGCTTGCGATGGCCATAGTATCCCTCTTATGACTTCGATAACCGATCATCAAACATATCTGCATCAAAATACGTGAAGGAGTAACTTGTTTTTACATCTATGATTACCTTAATGCATATCATTGTCTAAAATTAGCTTGTTCACTTTGTCTCTAAGGGCCTATTGTAGTATAAATGTCCTATATTGTTTTACTGGATGTTATATGCTTAAGAGTAGTATTCGCTAGTGCGATTGTCGGTTCACGCAGGAAAACCTTTCGAGTAGAGCTGCGTGTGTATTACAATACACGAAGGCCTTAAAGCGACTTCTGAGATTTCTGCTACTTAGCTCGGAGGCTGAGATAGGCCATCGATGCCCAACGGCTTCCTGCACGCATACGAGAACAATAAATATATATTACACGAAAAAAGATAAAATGTGTGTAAAAGGAAAAAAAAATATTACTTTGTTTATTGTGCTGTCAGGAAAGCGTATCCATATACCTGCCTATGATCACAGTTAATGCCCTATGGCCTAAAAGAAGCTCTACTTGGTGGTTATAATCGGTTCATAGATGAACGATGAAAGATAAACGTAATGTTATTTTTTATTTCGGAACTATTTGTCTTGATCGAGGCTATCCGCTTTTTCTAGCCGATTCTCAGTCCTTAGTGTCTTACAGCTCACGGCTTTTGAGGCTTTTAGGGCTCATAGGCACACGCTCGGCCTCGTGTCTTCCTGGCAGACATTGGTAGTATTCTTTATCTTGAAAAGCTTTTTTTTTCCTCGCCGGGCCTTTAACGACCCGATGACTCAAGTCGTTGCCGTCACCTTTCGTCCATATCTTTAGCGTGGCTATTACGGGGTTCTTCAAACCAGACTAGGCCTATATTCTTTACAGCTTATTAGTGGGCTAAAATAGTATCTCTTACCGCAGCTCGCCTTCCGGATAGCCCTATGAATCTATGACTCGTTAATAAATTATCGCCACTTCAAAAGTTGACAGGTGTCATATATTCAGCACCATAAATATGTGCTCGTTGTTACAAGTTCTGCTCATGGAAAAATATAGAAATACACGGAATTTACGCGCTGCGTTCTGCCATTCGTATATATATATATATATATATATACACATATATATATATATATATATATATATATAGGTGGTTATCCAATTTGCACGTTTTAGGAAGAACTTAATTTAGATCTATATAGATTGAGAAGAATGAGGATTACATTTCGACTATATGCAGTCGTTGCATTTTTACGCCTTGCCCTAGTTATCTGTAATGTAAGTGAATAGATGAAATGGTGGCTACATCGTTTTCCTATCATCAGAAAACTGGAAAATTGATTTCCCAAAGGAAACCTTGTGTCCCACATGGATGAGGCTGGTTGAAGATTTAAATTGCAGAACATTAACCGACTGCGAGTTCAACTATCGCTGTCAACGCGGCCCTTCCACTAATTTGGCTTTAAGGGTGAAGCTTTGTAAACATTCGTTAGCGACCATCTAAAATTAAAGCCAGCACTACTTATTGTCAGGCTAAACTCAAGGCTTAAGCGGACTGCATGAACACAAAGTAACATCCGAGCATCAAACAACAAAGTCCTGATGGTTTTTTTGGACATAGTCTTCGAAAGGCCTAATGAACAATGCAAATGTAATCTAAATGGAAACGAATCCATTGTGACTGTAACAGAAAGCAGGTGGACTTAATTGATATTGACTATGAAACGACAAATCGTAAATGGAATTATCAATATGTTTGTTACTGCAGCTAAAATTCACTCAAAAAAATATTTCTTAGCTTTCAGATATTGGCGAACGTAGCTTGCAGTTATCCTTCTTTAGAGTACGCTTCTTCTGCTCTACGGTATTCTAATGGTAGCATGCGTCTCAGACAGGACCGCAGTACGTACTCTAAACGTGTCGACTGTTTATTGCAGTTTTACTCGCGAAACGTCCCCCGGTTCCGTTTGAACGCTAACTCTGTATAAGAAGAAAGATAAAGAACTTCGCAATGCCATAGGCTATGTCTAACAACCTTTAACAAAAAAGCAACAGCTATAAAGATGAATAATCTTCGTGTGATCACGTTTAGATCAAAGCGACTCGGACTTGACTACCGATGAACGTCGCGAATCTGAAACTCGAAGAACCGCTTAATAATATGACCTCCCGAGCTGCCTATTCTGTCGCAGAGGCATTCAGCGACCCTAGGGAGGCTATCTAGACCAATATGTTCTAACTAAACACAATATCTGTAGAGGTCGCTACAACTGTTCCAACTAATGATGTCGTGTACCAGCATAACGAACATTGCCTAGATCTAGTGACGCATTATCGCATACATCGTAAATATGTGTATTACATATACGGCTGTGCCACACATATGTTCTTTGTCTGCAATATGTCTCCTTTCATGAAACGGTTCGCAGCCCAGGGGCAATTATTTCTACTTGCTGCATTTCGCGGTACCACAACGGCCTCTCGGATGGACAGATTCTAATCTACACCGCTTCGAGCGCAGTAGTACTCCTCCTGCTCAGGATCGTTTTTCGGCACACATAACTTATTTCTATGGGGGGTCACTGCCGCTTTTACGCAAATCGTCTGCATCGTGAGTAACCTCCCAGTAACTACCTACATAAATTTCATCGTTCGGGACGTTGCGGGATTCTTGCCTTGCAATATTTAGGTATATTTTTTTTTTTATCTATTATTAGGTAAGTATTTAGGTGTGGTGTTTAATCTAGGCAGCTCGATTGACTTGGTTGAATTAAAGCCATGACAACGTCGACTAAGGGGTTCGGGTGGTACAAGATAATTCAATTCATTCACTGGTAAATAAGTAGCATTTCAAGTTCATATAATGCGACCTAGGAAGTTACTTTTTTAACTAAGTTATACTTATTCAATTTAAATGACTGCCTCATATAATACTAATAGTGTGTGGTAAAAATTATCCAAAATACTAGCGTTTATATTTCAATTCAAAAAAACAAAAAATATATATATATAACTGTAATTAAAAGAGTTTTGTTATTGTAGTTAAATTTAATATAATGAATAATTTAATACGAAAATAACTCAATATACCATATTTAATGGCAAATAGTGTCAAATAGAGTGATTTATATAAATCATACCGTCTTAGTGGGTTTCCCAGAAGTTATTCTATGGCAATTGCAAGCTAAAGAGGGGAAAACTTAGGAGAGCGATCCAATCTTCAACATTTGAAGCTGTACTTACTATTTGGTAATAGGAACCATGTAATTCTTCATTTCTTCACAACATTAAGCCGAGCGATCCAGGTTCTACGCCAATCTATAATAGGAGTATCTGTTCTAACTACTGACAATAACTTCCAGAAAGGAACAGATAAGCCTGTGAAAATATGTTGGCAAACTAAGACCGGCTCAGGTAAGAGACGCCTATCTCAAGTAATGGTTAGATTTATATATTCATATAACATTTTTACTAATCAATATAGAATGAGGCACTGATCAAATTACTTTAATACGACTATAAAACAAGATAGGGTCAAAATATGCGAGTTAACGTTTTTTTTAGGTAGTATTGGGATCCACACACACACACACACACACACAAAAACAGTTGTATGCACATACATTAACAGCTAAAAGTATTTTTGTTAGCTTTCACATACAACCATTTGGTATAACGAGTTCTGTACAGACGTTCAACAAATTTGCCTTTTCTAGGAAACTTCTTTTAAGCTAAGCTACACTCGTTTAACGAACTTCAAAAAGAACAGCTAGTAACCCGCTAGATTGTAGAGAATATCTTAATTATAGTAGCGAGTTTTTTGGCATTTCAGTGGCTAGCTGACTGGATGAATCAATTGATCTATTGAGCTATTCACAAGAGTACTTGGTCTCTTATTTTCAGTGATCTATCCTTTATACAGCTTGCCTTGTGGACAAATACCCACAGTCATAAGGTGGTAAAAGGTCACATGTTCTTATGAAAAACAAACGGGTCAAAACAAATTCTGATCTATAATAATTTTAGTCCGCGGGCCCCACTCGTCCCAGTCAGCCAAATACATGCTTATAGTGGGCGATGTCCATGAAAATGTACGTATTCGTATGGAAGAGGCCCCGGAGTAACCTATTTTATCTAGGAAATAGCACATACTAACAAATTATATGTCACATCAGAATTGATCAAGCTCCTAAGGACGCTAAATTTAAAGAACAGCTTGGTGGTCGTTAAATCTCGGATCGGTACAGATATTCTTGTTATTATTTCTCTTAAGGTCACGCTGCCTGGTGTACAGACTTGTACAGGTGTAATATAAACGTGAAATTCGTATAGCTTAAGTTGTTTGTTCTACTAGAATTAAGGCCTAGCTTACAGTATAAAATTATAGCACTACTGATGATCGCATTGATAATTCAATCACTTCAAGTCGATTCTCAAAAGCACATATTACGCGATCCTAAAAGCATATATTACGCGTCCCTAGACAAACACATTTAATTTAGGAGTTGGATTGTACACTTTGCTGGCAGGGAAAGGACCAAGATGTGGAAGCAGCTTGAACGACATGCTCACTTCAGAAACTCCGTGAGTCTAATCAATTATTTGTATCGACAAGGACAATTTATGGCCGCCTTCCTCTTGGTGCAATGCGGGATAGGCTACAGCAGGATGGTGAAGGATTCGAGGAACTTTAAAATTATAAAGAACTGCTCTCTACGGACTGATTAAATTTATAATGAAATCGGATGGTAGATATTATAAGCAGTAAAGCGGGCTCCTTTATTGGCCTACGTGCTTCTTTTCAGCCTGGCCTTCTTAGCCCTCTCACAAACTGTTTTGTTAGTTGACTATGTCTCGTTCTTTACTGGTGATAGGACCCAGTGCAATCTTGCCCCCTTCCTTCCTAGAAGATTTCTTCTGATATACCACTTTCTTAATAGGATAAGCTCTTTCCGACTTCCCTTGTCGTTCCTCTATTTTGTTGCTAAGCAGAAGTTTTTCGTTAAATATCCTCAGGACGGTTTTGAAGGATGTGAAAGTCTTGGAAATAGTAGGGGGCGCCATGGTCGCTACCTGGCTTTTACCGATACTTTAGTTTCCCAGTACGATGGATTTGTGCACCCAAATCTATCTTATTTTTGTAGGTCATATCAAATTCATTTAAACACGTGTAGTAAGTGAGATTTAATGGGAGTCTTCCAACTTCCTGTAGTATACAGCGCATCATCATCTGTGCCGATTGCGCTTTTTGCCATACAATCATTTTTGTCTATACTACTTCCTATTAAGTGACTTCACTCTGGCTGGGTAATACCACTGGTTGTCACATTGGAAATCCACAAGGCTAGAGACTCGTTGATCAATTTGCGCTCAGAATTGTTTGGTAACGAAATCAAAAGGGAGAAATCAGGCCGACCAATACCATCATACCGGCGCCCACCTTTTTAAGGTGGAAACTTGAATTGTGACTTACTGGGCAGATAGTGTTCCAGCTGTTATTCGTACACTGATACATTTCTCTAATATTTGTTGCAAGCCCATGCGTCTGCTCAGGAGTTTGCTTGCTATACTAATGCCAGAATGCGCATCACTTCAAAACGGGCTAAGCGCAAAGCATTACCTGTAACCATTAGAAAAAAATAAATGTTCAACACTGTGCTTACCGTATAAAATCCTTAAAAAAAAAATGATTTTTTAGAAAAATTCTGTATTTCGCTTGACTCAAATTAATCAGTATCTAGATTTGTTGATATACCCAAAATGCATTAACAGCTATCAGACGTATCTTAGTGTACGTTTTAGTGGAAGCTTAGAAAAGCGAAACGATATACGAACTTATACCCCCTTCACGCATATCGTATATTTGGATTATTTGCCATTTTGTTGGCCGTATACACAGTAATTTGTACGTTTAATATCCCAGATGCACTTACGTTTGCTATTAATAGCAAACACGAAACGCAAAAAGTAAAAAGTTTAATATCTGAAGAAGTTCCTACATTTTCAAGCAGATATTCATATTCTATACAAGAGCAGTATACTATTCAAATGAACATTTCGTTAAGGCGGCTGTCAGGGCTTTAAAGAAAACTAAGATCGCTTTCTTACCTCTTCTGCGCTGGTGCTACCGCTTTTCACAGGAGCATCGTCGCAGAAACCAGCAGTTCTCATAACTTTCGGTCACCTATTTGCCCAGGTCGTTGGAGAGTTTGTAACAGAAAATAGCTGATTTTCCTATCTAAGCCTATCGCTTGTTTATTGAAGTAGATTCTCAGTTGTATCTGATGTTTCTGCACTTGTCTTTCCCAAGTAAGTATTGCTTTCCGTCGTTCTATGGAAGTATGTCTCTATAGAACTGTGTTCCGCTTCGCCTTTTGTTAAGCCCAATTAAGTTTACTCATCTGAAAGTGATCTGTTGATCAGATCTGATTAATTCTAAAGTGATATTGTCACGCACTACTCTACCTGGTAGTTTTTGGCATTACTAATTAAAGTCACTTGATTTTAAATTGGCGTGCATTAAAACACATATTTATTTCAACGCCCATCATTTTCTGGTATTATTGTTCCCTGGTGATATGATGTAACGAGCGCGATACTTTTTGGAAATTAGAAATCCAAATTGGACAGTGTATAACCGTAGCTGTGAAAATACACACTGCATTGAGCAGGAAATATTTTATAAGGATTACGCAGAAAGAATTAGGAGACCATTAACGATCGCGGTCGCCTGACTAGCTCGGGGTTGACTCCGCGAGTAGCTAAGAGTGTTTCAAAAAAGGCCGCTTCCTGTCATTAATTAAAGAAGAGTAAACAACAAATAACATGCAAGACATATTTGCTTTGTTTTATTCTACATAACATTATATAGAAAGGGAAGGTAATAGTTATTCCCAAAAAAATTGACCAGTCCTATAGATAAGTCTACGTAAAATGCAATATGACGCAGTGTTGACGACTTACGACGTCATACGTAGATAGTATTTATCTCATTTTGGAACGTCTGGCTTCGAAAGCGATAAATACAATTGAATGTTAATCAATCGCGCACAGCTAGAGCTACATTAAAAAGGACGTCGCAGTTAAAAAAAAAATAGTAGCATAAAGGAAATCGAGTTTGATACACTTTAAAGTTTCTAAAAGTTAGTTCTAAGCAAGGCTAAAAAACGTGCGGCGTAAGATACATTCGATATAACGTTCTCTCACATTTTATCTCATACTAAAAACAATTTCTACTCCTACATTCGCCTGCACATCATTATAATATGAATTTAATTATTTGACTATAGAATAATAATACTACGCACCGTTACGGGCCTTGGTTTGGCGAGCAGCCTTACCTTTTCATTCTTAAGATACGCATTCTTAAGATAAGAAGATTGTTTCTATAAACGCTGTTGCATGCGATACGGAGCAGTTTACCTGTCCTATCAAACCCCATTAGGACATGGCATCGGAACATGCAGCAGTAAACATCGCAATACCGCAATTACCTTTATAAGATGATTAGCAAACATTGACAATGGCAGTCGTCAAATGTTGCTTTGCCGGACGGCTTTTGAATGGACTAGGGGGTAGCTGTTGGTCAGTGAGAACACTGCGAGCATGATCTAGACTAGTTGTTGTCCATCATCAGTTAGCAACATAAGGTTCCTTGTGAACAAATTTTCTATTCCTACAGTCTAGAAATATTAGGGTCATGTACAACCAAAATGTTTGCTATTTGCTGCAGTGCATGTGGCATTGTCAACGTAAATCGACTTTAATTTTAAGTAACAATGATTTGTTGATCTTTGCCATGACACGCAGATAATAACTGCCTTACAAGCTTACTAGGGACGATGCTCTAGCTGCTCTATTGATATGATATATATGATACATATATCGATACGAAGTGACCGCCTGCTGACATGAAGGATAGTGACCCACCTAGAGGGCTGAAGAAGCCTTTGTACCTAGTTTCCTCCATAGCGGGTCATTTCTACTAGCTTGTTCCCGTGCTGCGTAGCCTGGCCCACAGCATGTGTGAAACTAAAGTTTACTTTTATGAACAGTTTATGTACTTATGTAAATGTTACCATTGCAATGTTCAATTGTAACACTAGGGTATCTAGCTAAGTTGATTGTACCGGCTCCACCTTAGCCAGGTATCGCCTAATGGCTGGATGACCTGATATGATAGATACGCGTTTGAGTACCTGCTAAGGCAAACGACGCTTAGTGATAGCGCTTCGCAACTGTGCAAATTCGCTAAGTTAAACCGATAGCAACTCTCACATAGACAGCAGTCGACTAAAGCAGACTGTTCAGGTAGTAACTCGCAGCAGGGGTTGCCCTCGAAGCTGGTACTTTAGTTGAAGATGGCTAATGTCTTACCTTACATAGATTAGATCCCTATAAAATCGATTAAACGTTATGTTCGTAGAATTTCTTTTTCACAACTCGACTTCGTTCCTAGTCAATCAGAGCACGCGGTGCTTCACAACGGTGTGTCCTTTGAGCCTTTATTATGATACCTACAAAGCATAACGTCAAGAGACCGAGACGTAAATGAACGGAGCAGATTCGGACACGTTTTGGCGAGTTAGTGATCACAGAAGGAAGTTTTTTTCCCGCGCATTGTTGATCGATTCAAGGCACAAGTTCAAAAGCTTATCGCGATAGAAACAGTGGCTTTGTAGCCGGAGCACAAGCGAGTAGCGGCTATTAATCAATGTTCTGCAGCTAGACAGTTCGCTAAAACGGCACAATAAGAAATTTCTGACTTTTGCCATCAATTGAAGCTCCTATCAGGGCTCACGACAGTTACACCTTGAAAGAAAATACATTTTATCCCAATATCTCTTCACACTTCACACATGCTGTTTATAAACAAACTCTAAAAAAAGCTAGCAAGAGCGAAACTTGGGCTCAATTCAATGAATGATTCTTTATGTGGTCCTTTCCGAAGGTCGAAACTTATTTGCAAACCGAGCGGGCCAGTGAGGACCTGCACACTTTGGTGCAGGGGAAACGATTGTTATGGACCTACGCCAACTACCAGCTGGACAGCGCCAAATTCAACGGCCGAAGTTACTGACCGGCTTCTTTGAGTTTGCTAATCTTATTAGGACAATGCCTCCTGGTGACTCCGCGGACCAGGCTGTCTAGTTTGAAATCTTATGAAGAGGGCAAACGTCAAGCCACGAGACCATAGTGGCTCGTGCAGTCCACGTAGAGGTAAGCTGCTCTGCGTGGCTCGACCTATCCTAGGATTGTGTACAAAGCTAGAGATTCAGTGACGGTAAGAAAACATGATGGGAAGTCAGATAAAACCCCATCGAATTTAGGATCTGCGACTTTGCCTTGCGTACGATTTAGTCACTGGCCAAAATGTTTGCTTTCAGCGCATTGCAATCATGTAAGCTTAGTAGGACAATTTCGAAAAAACACATTCACGTTCAAAAAAGAGTACACTCGCAACTAAAAAAAACACCCACTTAAGGTATAGTATCCATAACACACTTAAAGTCTTCGATAAGACAAGAAAATTCTATCGATAAAAAAAGCATTAGATAAAATCCAGCTATCTATCTCTAGCGGAGTGGACATAGAAACGTGTGATTGATTATGGGTTTGCGAAGCGGCTGTGAACCTACTTCTTTTTTTTTTTTACTCTTACTTTTTTTTTATTCCTTATTGGATCGTTACCATTTGTCATATGTAGACGTACGTCTTGACTAGTTGTAAGATCACTCTTGCCATTAGTTTTACTGAGGGCAAGAGTGTACCTAATCTTTTAAGTTAGTAACCTCACTACTACCTAGGATCTCTTGCCGCCATTCGCAAACGTAGCGTTTTGTCTATATGCACCACCGGAAGGCTTGACGCAAGTGCCGTGTCAATATAGCGTTTTTTTTAGATGTACAATATACTCCCTTTATTTACCTTTAAGATCCATTAAATGCTATCAGCTGCAAAACTGATCAAAGCCTTTCTAAGAATTATTACCAATGAATGAGTGAATTCGCTGAATACACAGTTTGTTAAACATTTCCGGTAATATTTCATTTTGATTTCTTTGATTTGATAAATTTGGAGCGTTTGGATTTTTTGGAAATAGTGTATAGCATTATTTCTATAGAACAAATTGTGAACGTCCCAAAGATATTAGTGCCTAACCGTTGGAAGAAAGACCTCGACAATTATTTTTTTTGAAAGTCCTTAAATAGTTTTTTTATGTGGACTCCACTTCCAAGGGATTATAATGTTTCACTTTTGGCGAGGAGTGTATTAATGAAAATTATCGAATCAGCCTCAAACGTATCTTTGGCGAAAGGGTCGTGATCAATAAAACACGCAGATTCAGAATCCTTCCGAATTCCTTCCTTTATGGATTGGATGGATGAGATGGAGGGATTATGAAAGTTCTGTTTCTCATTACGTACGGTTCGCGAGTATTGAATGTAAGTCGAATGAGATCATAGCTTGCTTTCGCGCATGCCTCTTCTATGGCAGGACTTATAGCAGAGATTTTGTACCAAGGTATTCTTCCCTTAGATTAGCGGCCGGGACAGCAAACAACGTCTACCCATCCTTTTTATCGCATAGCCTTTTTGCTCCACGTCTCATCAAAAGGTTCTACGTGTACAATTCCCTCTCAGCTGTCCTTAATCCCATCCCTAGTGAGGTCGGGAACGCATTCACCAGATAATAATGTCACGTGCGTGTCTTGTCACGTATCCGTTGAATTTGTATCTTTTAAATCTCGGAATTCAACGCGACTGAAAGGAACGTTTTTAACGAACGCATCGTGACCATTGCAGCACAATACAAGCTGATCTCTTCTATTGTAATAAAGCCATTTCTAGCTAACGTACTGTATTATAAATTTAACTTTATAATAATGCCGAATATGGACTTGTTAAATGTTAAAAATAGGCTTAAAAAGATCAGCACAAACAATTCTATGTGCCTATCAACAGACCAGTTACTTATGATCTGATAGATAAATGTATTATACATCGTGCATAGAATTCCACTCCCGAGCTAAAAAGTCCTCGGTTCATTATATGCTCGCCTGAAAGGACCTGAAACTAACTTAGATTCTGTGTAACTACTCTGAATAGCCCTTTCTGTTTCATGTGACTGGCGAGACGAGCTAACCGAACACTGCGTTCACATAGA
The DNA here is from genome assembly GCF_002443255.2 of Varroa destructor. NCBI lineage: Eukaryota > Metazoa > Arthropoda > Arachnida > Mesostigmata > Varroidae > Varroa > Varroa destructor. Next base: position 7,580,805 of record NW_019211455.1, read on the forward strand.
AAACAAACCTTTGGTCGTAAGTACCTTACATCTGTATAAAAATTCGAAAATTTTTACCTGGACCTCTCTTTGTAACTACTGATTCTTTGAAAAATTATTTGTCGGGATCACCACAGAGTGCCAAAATAGTTCTTGTTAGAAGTCTAACCGACAAATCGAAACTAACAGGAGAGCCTAAACTTAAATGGGCGCTTATTTTAACGGACGATGAAGTGTCACCTTCAACAGATTACCAAAAGTGATTAATTATCATAAAGATCATTCGCCGCAGACTGGCAGATCACAGTATTTCAATTGTGTTTTCTGCAAAATATTGTGTCGTGTGTATCTAAATCGACAGCAAGTAAACAGAGCGCTGAACAGTTTTAAGCTGCAAAGCGATATAAAAAAATTGCTATAATAACACCGTAATAACACACGTTGTGTTTTCCAGAGGGGGGCGCGAAAAAAAATACGGTTCTCTCTAATAAGATTTGCTTTTGTAACTACTTTCTGCGGCCAACATACAACAATTGAATGTCTATTTAGTTAAGGAAACGGAAACCCGTATAAGGGTAACGACTGCGTATTTGGAAATTTTAAGGTGTTTCTTCAATCACTCAAAAAAAATGTTTTTATTTTTAGGTAGGAAATATTTTATCTCCAGTTATTGGGTTAACGAGCTCAGTGGCTGATTGGGTGCTTCACTTAAAATATACTAAATTTTTTTGAGTGCAATATATATATATATATAAATGCAATGAAAATATTGTTGACGACTTTACGTTAAAGAAATTATGGTTGACGTTCAACGCGGATCGATACCTCGCGAAAAGTTGGTGATCACAGAACGAGCGCAGAATGGACATCGCTCGTGATCGTCAAAACTTCAAATACTTGAAACTAGGATATTTTTCTTTGGATGCAAAACGTTTCCAAAACACTGGCCAGGTAATATGAACTCGAACATTTTCGTATGTGGGTGAGTCCTTTAAAAATAAATGCGAAGGTACCCCTTGGTGCATGGTCCTTTGACATGGCGTCTACCTTTTGTTAATTGACAATGACGAAGATAGTCAAGTACAGGTGCATTTTGTCCTTTTGAAAGAGCGAGGAAGGGATCGAAACGAAGATGGGAAACTTTTTGGGGTTGGATTTGGCGATGTATTTGACAAAAAAAAAAATGCTGACAAATCTACTATATTGATTTCGATACTGTACTTAGCGTGGGCAGTTCGCCCGCCAACCATCGTGGCATTTACAAAGTTTCGTTGTTGGCAACGAAGGTGCAAAAAATAATTAGTGACAGATATTGTAAGTTATTGTGAAGGCACAGTATCTACTAGCCAAAAGAGTTTCCTCATTTTATTTACACTCCCTGCAGACGTTAGACAATTTGAGAAGTCAACTAGGATGCTATTTTACAAACAGTGCCGAGAAGTAATTTCCGCCAGGCTTATGTATACCAATCAGAGTTTACTTCATTATATAGATTTTATCCGTTTTAATAAATCATTAGTTGACAAAAAGGCTGAGAAATGCTCCCAGATCGGTCGTAGTCAACATCGAACTTCGATTGCTTTCATACGGCTATATTACTGCCGTATTCATTATTGACAATGGCAATCGAGTTATGAACTGATCCCCCACTTCCTCTTAAAAAAAATTGGTTCTGCTTTACAAAAAGCGTAAATAAATGGTGAGCCAGTCAATGAAATTACTTCTTTGAAGGGCCAGCAATCATCAGCACAGAGCTTTTTGCTTTGAAAGGCAGAATACAAAGCAGCAAATCGTAAACATGGTTACCAAAATACTTGGAAAATGTACAACAAGTTAATTGATGGGTCATTTTATAGACTAGGAAACGAAAGAATATTTTTCAATTACTGTTTACTACACTGAAACAAGCTTTCTATTCATTGACACTGTTGTGTTTATCTTGTTTGTGGCGTGCTTTTTTTTTGCAGAGCAAACAACGTCCATATTCATAGAAACTAATTTGCCTTTTTGCCAAAGACTGTAGCTTTTAATAGTCCGCCTCCAGTCGGGAGATGGGCTATCTGGTGGTCTTTTGGAATTGTTATTCCCGAACTATTGCTTTATACGGTTGTTACAGTTATCGTCAGGAAGGAACTCCATCATGCCAAACCGAAAATCGAAGTTTTTTTTCTACAATGTTAGGCCGTAAACAGTTTCGGCTGTTCTGACATATTTCTCCAAAAACTCAATTATTACTTTCCGCTCGGACGCTCCGGCGCCTAGTGACTCACATCTTTTACATAAAAATGAGTATTCATGGGACTCTGCTCCAAAGGAGGTATCGGGAAGCGTATCTTATGGCTTCTTCAAGAGTATAAGAACAAACGATTCTATCCATTTCATCGACGACGGATGGCAGTTTGTTCCACCTTCAGCTAAAATGTGTGAGTGAAGTCGTATGAGTCTCTCATGTTGGTAATAGCTGTGATTTTCCATTAGACGCAAATAATATAGTTCACACTTTTTTCTGTTGACAGTCGACCATATAGAGTGTTGACTTCTTGAATTCGGCGTTCCTAGGAGTGTTTTAGGACATTTTTGTTCCGTCGCTGCTTGCTATGCTCGTTTTAAGGTCTCCACTTCAAACGTCACCTCATCGTAACAGAGAAGAATTACTGTTGAAAGGAAGTCAATTGGAACTCCCGAACAAAAATTAGTACACGTCAAAAAAGCCAATTTGGCTCGGTGCAATTCGCTAGAGCACATCACAGGCGCTTTCCGGCTTTTTGAAACTCCAGTCACTTTGCAACATAAACAGGTGCCGTTCTAAGTTCTAAAGTTCGAACTTGTGTTATCTTAATCGGTTAGGTTAACAAGCTAAAAGATAGCTTGATGGTGCATTTCTATTTTAAGCAAAGATCAGTTCCACATTATGCCGTTACCTACAGACAAATTTCGCTATCAGTGAGCTGTGCACACACCATTTACCAATCGGCGGGAAAGCTGGTCCGAGTGAAGAAATGCTTATAACTTTTATTCCTTTCAAAGAACGAAAGCTATTGAGTATCTGGTCATATTGTACTCAAATTTGCAGTTTTCCTTAAAGACAACGTGAGTGGATTTGTCTTTAAGACGTGTACGTGGTCGGAAACTGTGCAAGCCCTACACCGAAGAAATGAAATCAAAAGTAGATAGAAAAAAAAAAAAAAAAAAAAGTAGTACACTAATGTCGATAAAGGTTTTAAGCATATGATGTTCTTGTTTTAACACTGCCGGTTTTTTTGATATTACACAACTTTGGCTAGCATGAACGTCAGTAGCGACCGCATTTGTGTAGAAAGTTCCCATCTGGTTATTTGATGGTCCCGATAGAGTAGAAATAAACTACTTCATTTGTAGACAAGGCCTAAGATATCATTTAATCCGGTTCTAAGCCTTGATTGCATACAGCAGAGACAGGAAACGTTAAATAGCATAGCTGAAGTTAATTTCTATCTGTTAAATCGAAAAAGTCGCGCCTCTCTGAGCTTTTCAATGCTTGATTGTACGTTGCGACCTCTAGACATTGATTCGTAACCCCAGGCCATGCGACGTCGATGGCGGACAAAATCTGCTCCCGCGTAGATACGTGCTGTTAATTTTTGTGCCTATTTTCTGTTCATTGTGTGTCGAAATGATGTGGCTTCACGTTTTACCACTTGGTGACCTTATTCTAAAGAGATTTTTTAAATAACGACAGCAAATGTGTAATGATTTAATTAGAGCCAGCCGTTATTGACTAAGAGTCGACGATGACTGGTTAGTCCTAGTACACGTATATCATATGATACAATAAAAATGAGTTTACCGGTGGACATAGATATACTTTTGGGGTTGTTCTAGTATCGATCATATTACTTTTCCTCCTCTACTCTCAGTGGGGGAGGAAAAGTACTATAAGAGGCTCATAAGAGGAATTAATTATGTTTGCGATACTTAGCAGTCCTAAAAAGGACTTAAGGTTTATTGGTGATACCACCTAGTTTACAATCAGCAGTATATACAAATGTTTCTTTAACATTGCTTGTGGGATATCTGGACCAACGAGCAAGTTGAAACAGCGACCCTTAATGACAGACAAATCTACGTATTTTGGAATTCTAATAGTGCACATACCTAAAGGAGGGCTGTTATAATAATATATCTACTGGCCGCAGAACACTGCCTGTGCCGATATTGATCACACATTTCACAACTTCATGGAGTATATATACCAATTGATTTATATCTTCCGCGTACTATTGAAAAAGTGCGCGACCGCAGCATGTTTATTGAGTAATTTATAGCCACTGTTACCTCCGACTAAATGGCGAAAAAGAACTTCAAAAGGCTCTTATTAGGTTATTACTAGATTTTAGAAAAGTCATCAGTAACGCAAAAAGTTTTTAATTTTTTTATTAATAAATAAAGTGGGTGACACGAGGTGGTACTCCTCGAGTACCCATGCTTAAAATTATAGACAAACAAAGGTCTATATAAGCTAATTACACCCGAAGAAGTGTTGTTCTAAAAAATAACAACATTTACCCCATTTGCTGTCAGAAAACATCAGTTTTCACTTTTAGGCCCATTTTGTTAATATCGTTGAGATCATATAGGAAGTACGTGATTGCTATGTATCTAAAAAAAAATAACCATAGGTATACGGCTCGCGTGCATTATTTCGAAAAAAAAAAAAAAAAACAAATTGTTGACGGTATCACATGGTGTCTTAACACAAATGAGACTGGTGACAGCGACCGACATCGTTATTATTACGAATCAAGTGTTTTACGGTGAGAAGTAATCCTACTCCATCTGGTCCTACGCAACGTAGTTTCCTGGATCATCCTTGTCACAACATTCCGGCGGTAAACTTCCTTAGTGAACTTACTCGCCTTTTGAATTGTTCACTAATTGTGTGATTAATGGAAGTCAATTATGTAGGAATATTATCCTTCGTTGCTCGGTAATCAAAAAAGTCAAACGTTTTCTAAACTCCTTAACTTACTACCAGCACTAAAACTACCATACTGCTAACACCGTTCAGACGAATAAGAAGTTATAAAGGAGATTTATACGGGGAATAGCTATTCACTGTACTAGGTCGAGTAATCGTATCGTCAGTCCCACAATTCATAACTTACGCAGGCTAGAGGATCTTAGAAGTTCTGTACGCTGGGGTCAAATATGTTTAAATTTTAACATAAGCCGTGTCGCAGTGAGAAGCTAATTTACGCATGTAAATAATCAATTCTTTCGGAAAGAGCTCCATGTAGTAAGATCTTAATGTAGGCGCAAATGAATACTAGCTCAGGAATAGTTTGATGTTAAATATATATATATCATACGTTGAAACTAACAATTAAGTTTTCTGAACATGGCACATATAAAATTAACATTTGTTTTGAAAGAATTTCACGATCGATATGGTAGAACTTAACGCGGATGAGGGTTTGGGCGCATCGACGTCCATGATGACTATCATTAGACGACTTTGGAGCCGACGGCGCAGCGATTATAGAATATAAGGACATAAGCGAATGTTTTCCGTCAAACCGTTCCCTGCCATTCACTCACTAGTAGACTCTAATACTCTTCAGTTGAACAACCTTTGAGATGTTTACTTCTTGCTTCTAAACCATGTTGATCTAGAGATCGGGGTTAACCAGACCTTTCACTGGTTGCCGACGGAAGGCCTGACCTTAGTGGACCCGATGATTTTTTGTCAAGACGCGCCACAGGTCCTATTCGGCCCTGCCTATGTAAACTTGTTCAAGCTGGACTCCAAGATTCGAGGCGAGGAATCGTGGAGCTGTAGGAGTTTACCAAGAATGAACCGACACAATGGTTTAAAATATATCGTTGTTAGTAACAGATAAAAACGATAAGAGACTCTTTGAAAATAAGATACAGATGAGTAAGTTTGCTCGAATTACGTTACGTGCAAACGTTTGATTAAGCTCTGCCGTAGTATAATGTTGGCAAAACATAGCAAAGTGCACGAGCTAAACATGTGCCTTTGAGAACGACAGCACCAGACGGCTAAATGGATTTATTTGTGTTATTGAGCAATGCAAGCATCTTGAGATCAACGGGCTAGGGATGATAAGACGGTGTTTAAGCTATTTTAAACGTCTAGACACCACTTCCGGAAGCACGATAATGGGCTAATGTAACTGATTGTGACCCGATTCAGTTCGGTCGGGGTTTCTGAATCCTTTGGGTGTGCTTAAGTCCAAAATGGCAAAAAGCAAGGGGACCGGACAATATGTGTATACCTAGTTATATATTTTATTTAAGATGCGTGCATGTGAAGACTCCGCTCGTTACTTTTTTCTATCAAGTTTGGTAGCCCGCATTGGTAAGCCGTTTCTCAAACCTAATACCAATTTGTCTTATTTTGGGAGTACGAGTTTTGAAGCGTAATTACGTCGAGGCACAAATACGTTGTCTATTTCTAAAGGAGTAAGACACAGCGTAGAGTCTTTAATCGATTCCGAGTTCATCGATCAGAGCCTTGCGCGACGTCTGCCTCCAAGTGCATCAAATATTTTAGATACATTAGACGTCCTAATTCTACTAAACGAAACTACCAGCTTGTTTAATTCACGTAAATTCACTGTGTTTTAATCTTTACTAGTTGTATGTAAGGTATCATGCTGACTTCCAAGTTTTCGTTCCTTAAACGAAGAACAGGGTCTCTCTTTGTATAACGCTTGGATGTGCATCCTTAAGGAAACTTTAATGTCCACCTCTATTAGTGAATGGTACACCTATCCTCTGGTAATTTTGCTCTTTAGATTCGTCCAGCAATGTTGGACGATAGGGCAGGCCGACCAGCCACCCGGCCATGCCAGAGATTCGGTGATGACGACAACTACGATAACAAGCCCACGAGAGCGTCTTCCTCATAGGTGTTTTCTAAGCCGACTTCAATTCAAGGAAAGCAGACCGGCAACGTCCGTAGCGGTGATGGTGATACCGCTGCCAACTCGGGGGCGTAGAGCAAGAACGGGATGATGTCAGAGCAGGATTTTCCAGGCCAAAATCGGTGGAGTGTACTGTTTTATTTTCTGCTCTGCTAGGTCCGTCTTCGAGCACCCAGTGGACAACAGGTAGGGCAAGGTACGCTCCAGATAGGCATCATTGCTGCTGCTCGCTGGACACTCGTCTAGCAGTTCTTGCTTCAGCGTTGGCTGAGATTTACAGCGGCAACGCGGGCGGTGGCCGTACCTGCGGGATTCGCACGTACGTGCTCCGGCGTTGCCTAGACCGCCTGTTTCCTTCTGTTCGCGCGGCTGCTCTTGCTGCTTCAGCTGCTTTTCTCGCATAGTGCCTGTTTGGCACTACACATACAGACGAAGAGCGTTACGGGAAAAAGAGGAGTGGGAAAACAGCAGTACGTCTTCCACCGATACCGTGGCCGCCGTTCGTTATCAGTACCAATAGCGGCGTTGCCGAATTCATTCGTCGCCTGCTTGATATTCCGTGTGGAACATCGGCTTTGGAGCGGAAAAAAGGACTCACTACTCGAGAGCTCCCCACTACAGCCGGATCGAGGCCGCGGGTTACTAGGTTCCGAGAGTGTTTTCGCGCACTGGTTAGTCAGGTGTTCAAGAATTTGCGTGGGACAAAGTGGCCGAATACAAATCGTAGGGAAATGTGGGTAAGCAATGAAGATTCGCTGCGCGAATCTGAAAGGGTTGACCGCACGTGTGGAAGAAATACAAAGCTATTGCACCCAAATTAAAGGGAACCAATATGTTTGGTGCCGAACCTCACTCCAATGGCGATGTTTTTTCAAGTGGTGAATAAAGAACTATGTTTCCTAGATCGAGGGTCAAAATCTAGGATTTAATTCACTTCAGTTACGTACTGCTTGTAATGCCATGCATTACATACATCTTATTTGAGCTGTTATATACATCTTATACATCTCGTTTCAGCTCACGAATGTGTAGTGCAGGCAATTTACAATGTCTATACTCGACGATGATTCATTTTTTTGAAAGATGGATTGTTATATAAAGTAATAAAGAAAGTCACCATGTAAATGAGCTATGCTTTTTTGTATATTGTTAAAACCTTTCAACATCACCACATCCATCAAAAAGCTGTGCCCGAAGCGGCTAACATATAATTCGCTCCTAACTGATAGAAGAGTTCAGTAATCCTAGGATTCTGTGGAAATTTTAACCTGTCACGCCTAAAATATCGTGCAAGTAACTCCAATATAATGCTGCTATCTCTGACTCGAAGTAACAACTTCTTAGGCCGTTTATATCTTAAGCTATTCCACAAAGTCGTATTCTCACGTATTTTAGGCCTGTACATATAAAGTTAACCAGATTTGGAAGATATGTATGGTTTAAATATTGTTTGGTCTTCGCTCGACTATTATAGAGTCCATAACCGTCATCCACTCTTGTGTTCTTTTTGCCTAAAAGGCGCTAGGTACAGCCACGATCAATGTATTACTTGTGCGTGATATTGTATCAGCGCTCCTCAGCGTGTATATATATATATATATATATATACACGGGTACATGTCAATTTTCACATAACGGCTAATGTCCTGAACACCGTTTCGACCGCAATACTATTCACCTTGGCTATTTTTGAAACTTGTTGAAAACAATTATAGTCATCTAAAATTATCAGTACACCGATGTTAGTAGTTACAAGCACAGTTAATGATAAGGAGTGTTGCATTTGGTGACGTACGCGTTCCCATTGATTGGCTCTCCTCGAAGTGGCTCCCGGAGATAGCACCACTGCTACTGTCTAAGAAGTACATGAATTTAGTCATTATATATATATATATATATATATATATATATATATATATATATATATATATATTACTCTTCTAAAAGGACTGGTCATAACGTCACGACTGTACTAAATGCAAGTAGCTACAACCATGCTGTCCGATCGCCTTCGATGATGCGAGGCAATATAATACGACAGGGCTACCCGTCTCTCTCGGATGCGCTATTCTATTTTCTTCTTCTGTTTTGTGGTGTGTTTGTTTTCTTCTTGTGTTTTGTGTGACAAAGTAATTCTTCGTAGGCTGTCTAATTATGTTTTGCCTGTGGCCGCTGCAGCAATCGCTGTTCAGGCCGCGAGAGAGTCAGCTCCTTCTGGCTGGTGACTGTCTGTTGAGGTATATGTTATGTCAATGGGCTTGAGCTGCTTCCGCCGAAAGGTCAACCGGCCGGCCAAACAAACTACCGCGAAGCTCTCGGATCACTCAGACTCTATCCGGACTGCCGATTATGCTGTGCATATCGCCAGGGAATTGATGGTGCGTGCTATAACCCGCCCCCGACACAGACACGTTGATGTCAGCCAGACGCACGTTTAATATACATACATATAATATACACCTGAAGACGGCCCCGAACATAGATGTAAACCAATGCTACACTTTTTTCTTCGCATGAAAAGGCATCTGTTTCCCCCCTTATCTTTTCCTCTTCCGACAGCACTATTCTCTGTCGAAGCGGGGGTCATGCTCCCCACACCACAGAAAGAAACAAAAAAGATCGAAGGATGAGGAAAAGTAACGGTTGACTATTTTTATCCCTGAAAATTTCGAAAAATGTATAACTACTGCTTGTTAACATTGCATATGTTTAGGAAAATGTCATCTTTGGCTTTTATAGTGCCTCCCGTCCAATTGCATATTTGGCATCCATTACCAGTTTGAGTGAATGTATCCAGATATATTGGGTCGTTTTATATGGTCAAAATGTGTTCCTTATTTATTAACTGAGGTCGCGTTTTTAAAGACTTCCGCGGCGGTTAGATGTTTATTATTAGATGATTAATATGCAGACTCGGATAGATTCACACTTTTATAGGGCTAATAGCCAAGCAAGTGGTGTTAGGCCAAGAAACGCTTGAGCTGCCTATATAGTGGTTATGGCGGGAAAACGAAGTTATCTTGCGCTTCATCGTGCTTGACGTAGTAGATGTTCAAAAGCCCCATTACCAATCTCCTGGCTAAACGCCAACCAGCGCAAAATAGCGTGAGAAGTTATTCAAGCGCGGCTAATAATAACCACCAGTCATCTTCTTCATGTCTTGAGAAGTACGTTGAGCATTTGCATCAATCGGGTGCGTATAATCTCACATCGCTGAGGGAAGAACGTCGCGTCGCAGATGGCCGACGTCTGATCAAACGTCACATTTTAGGCATTTGGACGTCCGTATTGATATTGGCTAGTGTGACAGCACTTATCGTGTACGGAGTCATGTTTAGTTCGACAGAGCGTTCTCAGATTCGTGCCTCAACGGAGAGATACTGGCCGTCTGACCGTCTTGGATTTACACAGGAGACGGGCAATTATGGCTATCTGGACGAAGCATATAGAACTGTTCATATCAGAAAGAACAGTTCACCAAATAAGATGACGTCTCCGCAGAACGATTCAGATGTTAGGGCATAAGATTATCTTTGATGCTGTGTTGTAATCATTCATTCGTATATTCATATGAGTACCATTTCTATCCGAAAACTCCATTTTTAGATAGATTTATTCTAGCTATCATGTAAACAACTCTAATGCAAATGTCGCCGTTGACGTCTCACTGTGCTGAGGTACTCAGCTGTCTTAGGTACTGGGTGGTGTTACCGAGTTACGTTTTTATTAACAACTTCCACGACGTGATTTATAACTGTTGGGTTCTATACTAACGTTCGATGTCTAGGAACTTTAACTTTATAAGTGAATATATTCGTTTGGACATCGCAAGTTACGGCGTCAGCAAAACTCACACGGCTCAATTTTCATTACAGCCGCGTGTTGAAAAATGATTTAGATCCCGAGCTCCTCTTTTCACCTCGTCCTTGTTTCTACAAATAAAATATTTGCACTCATCGAATCTAAATGCGTAAAACACTTTCTGATCCTTAGCTATTGGCAGTTCCGCATGCTACCTTTTCTTTCGTAGTCTGCTGTGTGACGCTGAAGTTCCTGTGGATCGATTCCGGTTAAGCTTTCCCTGGTGGCAATTATTCATCGAAGAATACTATCAGTAGTGCGTCAATTGAGTTACAGCATCTTTTTGTGTATTAGCACAATAGAGGATAAGTAACACTTATACGTTGATGATGAGAAAAAGTTGGAGAACCATTACCAGCCTGCTGTATAACATAGTTAAGTATCACGAGGGTGGTTACTGTGAACCCCGGCTGAAAAATCGTTTTCCGCTGCAAGCTGCCATACTATAACCTTGTCATCCCATAACACATAGGGCGGTTAGACCATATTTTTAAACTAATGATTTTTGAGGTTAGTTTTGCAACCTGTGAATTGTAACACACGCATAGCCTTATCTGTCGTTCTTGCTTGATCACGTCAACCTTTAATTTGTTTTTTACTTACTAGACGATGACGGTGAATATCATTATCGTCTTGGTACAGAGCTCTATCGTAGGTTACATTGTTAATGACATTTTATAATACTTCTCCATCCACTTTTATGTACGATGTGTGTGATATCGAAAGTATCAAGCAATTTTCTTCACGTCCGTTATTACCAGGATAGACCTTTAAATGTATATAAAAAATATAATATATATATGCATCTTTGGCACACACTTAGAGGGCGCTCTATGTTTTTTTTGTAGAGTAACCTAGGTTCCACTGAAAACAACGCGTCGTTCGTTAAGGGTCAAATTTTCTTCAGACGGATACCTGTGCACCTTATTCGGCCACTGCAGTGGGGCGACGTGGTCTGATTGATAATAATAACTTTTTGAGTGTGCTGCCATAATATCCATAAACATACGGCCATCGCTGCTTCAAATTTTAGTTTTACCATATAGTTTCGTTTATTAAAGAAAGCCTAGATAAATCCGGTAAGCCTTATCCCGTCTAGACTTCTTGAGGGCAGCCTATGATGCCATATTGAAGCGGTGATTCCAAAGACCTAGTTACGCAGAACAGCAAAAGGTACTAGAAAAGGCGTGAGTGCAATTGTAGTTAGAGTGGATTTAGTAGAACAAAGGGACAAGTTAGTTAAGTTCTATCGTGGCCATATAGAGAGGGTTCCTTCTGGCACTTACTGAGTATACGAGCACTATATAATTGACTCATAATTTAAGATTTTTTTTTACGTGATGATATGCTTAGCAAAAAGTAAGCATTTACTTCGCTTTACTTTAGCCGTGCTATAGCCTTAGCTATTGCTGTCAATAGTAGTATCATCTTCTTCAGATCGAATAAGGTATTCGATCTGAAGAGGATAGAAAAATAAAAATTTAATTTAGCTTTCCAATACACAACCGCTGTGTATAGCTGTATGTATTTGCACTCTTTCGAAACATTGTTAACACGAATCAAAGGTTCAAACAGCCTTGAGGTTGGCTAATAAGCGGTGCTTGACGGTAGAAAAATGGTGGAGGTCACCTTCTCGGAGGGGTCTCCGGATTCTAAACTGATTCGGACGGCTTGAACTTCAGATACTTCGCCGCAGACGCTAAATGCACGGAGTATTTGTTACGGCAAGCGCTGGCGATCCTGGTGCGCAAATTAAATTAATATGCTGGGTACATTGTTGTACACTGAGGGGCCGCACTTTGACCAACTATGGAGTCGTTGCTATTGTCTAACCGCTGACGAGCCGTTTCGCGCAGGGTGGCCTCTTACCGTAGTTCTATGGTTATTCTTAACTTAGTGTTAATGCTGAATGCTACGTGACATGGTTAGCAAGCAGTCTCCTGGGCTGGGTCTGCTGCTATAACCCAATACCCCTGAGAGAGAGAGAGAGAGAGAGAGAGAGAGAGAGAAACCGCACTAAGCAGCAAACACAGACAGGGCCGAAACGTTCGAGTGGTAGGTACATGTACAGCCGACTAGATAACCGGAGAGCAAGTACCTATGGGATCGCTTTATTTTTACTGTCCTCATTTTTCTTTTGTTTGAGCGATGGTGACAACAATCGTTGCATAGTTTCCGCTAATAGGTGTTACATCTACGTACACACCAAGTTAGATAACACTAAGTAAATACGGAAAAAAAAGGAATAATGAAATAGCATTAAAAGGATCAATAGAATTGATAATTGCGCAAATGCGCAGAGTTTCGAAGAAGAAAATAGATATAGTTCATAAAAACATTGTTGATCATACATAAGTATCGACGTTAATGGAAAACGACAAGGACAAAGGTGTATTTTTCTTATATAATACAACGTTTTCTATGCGGATACTGGCTTTTAATGGTGGGCACTTTATTGCTAAAGCAGTACAACGAACCATTCAGTCTCGAAGTGGACATGCCCATCTATAGTTGCAACCGTACATATGCGTTACAGAACATTGCCTTTAGGAAAGAGTACTACATATTATTTTATGCCTTAACCTAGGTGAAAAAACGTTTAACATAATTGGGTTCAGTTTTATAAGGAATTAATGTGATAACCGTAATTTCAGATTTTTAATGTTAATTGTTTAGCTAGAAAAAAAAAAACAACGTACACAGATAAGCCACTAAGTTCATAGAAAGCGACACTAATTACATTACGGCAACTGATAAATTAGTTTGTTTTTAGTACACAGGTTTCAGAAAGGATATCTGCTAGTAAGGAGTTATACGGTATAATATTGAATGGCGATGTTTGCTTATCAGAACGCTTTGTACGTGAAACTCTGCATTGTTACAAATGCACAAAACTAACTTACTACACGACTGAATCCTGATTTTTTGTTGAAATCTAATTCCATAACACAGAAGTAGGCTTACCAAATAAAAAAAATTTCTACAAAATAGACGAAAAATTGTCAAGTGCTAATGCTTCGTAAATGACGAAAGATTTTTTTTTGAAAGTTGGCGAAACCGAGAAAGCTGTTGTAACGTATCTAGCTCTGTTGTTCTAAAAGGACCCAAGTGAGACTTTCGTTCAGATCGAAACCATCGCGTATACGGAAGGATATTAACTGAATTCATGTAGACCGAGAAAGATCCGTCTAACTTAGTTTTCGTGAGGCTCGATGTGGTATTAACGGATTTAACTAACGCAACCGGAAGACGAGTCTAACTTGTGAGCTACTACAGTGTAGGTATATGTAACTTGGACAACACAGAGAAGTTCCCACAAACAACCTCAGTTACGAATGGAAATTCCACATTGCTAAAATCTAGTGAATATGAACTTAGTTGTCTGAACAGAAACTTAGAGCAGCCTCGCACCGTTTAACGTTAAATGGTGTGACCTCCGAAAGTTAGATCATTTACACTTGGAAAGATAGGGACTGATCTAAGGTCCACGCTATAGGGACGTAGCGGCCCTCGGTTTTTTCGGTTTCCAGGAACGTTCTAGAATAAATATGGCTAAAAACCGTATTTTTTAATATAGCATGCTATAAAAATCGAGTTCGAGACATATTTCATGTCACTGTGCAGCAGATTTCTTCGTTTCGGGTCAGCCACGTATATCGAGCATATGGTGGGTTTAGTAATTAGTTCTATTTTTCAAACAAACGATAACGCAATGAAGTTTTGTCAACCGCGTAAACTATTGCAGAGAACGTTTAAGACACGCTAGAAAGATGCAATTTGCCTGTTGCGTGACAAAAGCCATTAGGCTTATAGTATCCTCCCAGGAATGGCTAAGTCGTTGCTAGCTGAATCAACAGGCAGAAAAAATACAAGTTATGAGCTGTTAGTACAGAGACGTTCAGAATTTTTGACCACCTTTTATTCGCTGCATCAAAGATTTCCGAGTTATTTTTTATCTAATTTTTTTTTGTTCGTTTCTTAGATACTGAATTCAGTAATAGACTGTTTTTCTGTTATACGCTAGATATATAACATGAAATAGATATGCAATTCTTATTTAATGTATTGTCTTATAAACGGACGCGGTCTTTGCGCTTGTATCTTTGAATAGAATTCATCTGAGGTCTCAAAAGCTTGATTATATAATAATTATGCATGGCCTAAAATAGATTCCAAAATTCGAGGTATATACTTGGAATCAGGCAGTCAAGTAGAAAGCTAGATGTCTGCAAGGGGCAGAATGCTCTTTATTTCGAAATAGCAGTAGGATGAGAAGTTTTCAAGATAAAACTTAATCAGATTTGATAATGAACAATCTGCGATAGTTTGTTGCTTATCTCGAACTAGTGAAGTCCCTAAAATGAGTCACACAGATGGCAAGAGATATTTACCTTGTCACAATCAACCGATACAATTAGAGAGGCACACCATTTACCTAGTTCAATATAGACAATTACGAAACTGGATACGTACTCCGTTTAAGCTAGATGTTGTTATTACCATTTTCTATTATCACAAAATTTGTTTTAAAAAAAAGTGCTCTCCATTTTGAGATACTTGTAACTATGTAGCCTTGATGAGCTTCGATAGGAGCGTAAGTTTTCGATTAGTAATAAAAGAGAGTAAATAGAGCCAACGAACGAAGACAAGGTAGTCCCTCCAACCACTCTAGTCCTGAAAAGAGATCAAGGTACGCATAGATACTGCGATGATGAAAGTATACCACAGCACTGTGTATTTGATTATTACCACAATAATGATATAAGCACCAAAGAATATCATTGAAATATAGGCACTCGGTATGTAAATTGCTTTGGCCTTGCAACGTCACCTGCTATTGGCCAAGGATTCAGTGCCGTTTAAAAGCATTTTTTTCGCATACGTCAAGGCTACAAAGTATTGAAATTAACTTGCGACTATTGTACAGAGGGTCCGCTGATACTCAAAAGAACGCATAAGGTATCTTTTCTACGTACCAAAAGAACGCCCTCGATGTGCCCAATGCATTCTGAGCTGCCTGACGTTTCGAGAGATAAACAGCGAACCGGCAGAACGGAAAGCATATTTACATACAGGTAATTAGTTAGAAATTTTAAATGTCAATTCTATGGTTGTTTGACTACAAGGCGATTTCGATAGACCTCGTTGAAGATCGAGTGCGGTGAGGTGAGCTCTAATATGCCGTTTCGAAACTATAAAAACGTCGTGGCACACAGCATGAATGTCTCCCTTTCCTTTGATGGTTTTTGACCCTTCGAATAGAGGATACGAGTATGTCGAAGGTCTGCCTTCTGATACCTACAAATACACCTTTGGAGCTTGCAGTGGACGTAACGTATCAGTTACCGCGGAATGCAAGCTCGTAAAAATGATAGAGGAGAAACGCTTTCAAGCCGTATCTAGCACTTGACCAACAACGAGAAACTTCTTTGAAAGGGAAATAACTAGATAAATATAAGAACTTTTTTAACACCTAAATTCATGCTAATAAATGTTTTAACTTTCTGATCCGAACTACTTAGTACGGGGGTATCGCAGAAGAGACAGTTTGCTACATGTAGGAAACAGATATATAAAACTGCCTAACTTAGTAAGCTCTTTGAATGCACATTCCAAAGTAATTCGGACAATTATAAGTATATTCAGCCTAATATGATTTTAATGTTTCGGCCTATATATTGGGCAGTGATAGGCAAAAAGTAGACGTTGATTGCTAGGCATTTTTGCGTTAGGATCAACAGATAGTGTTCTAATAAGCTCCAGTCCTTAAAATCTAATTACATAAAATTTTTCGCTAAGGTGCGATTAAGATGGCTATAGACTAAATGTACAGCTTAAAAATGTAACAAGCCGATTTTGATATAAGAATATTATTAATTACGTTTTGACAAAGCTCGTCTCATAAAAAAGAAATAGGCTAACTTTTTCAAAATAACTACAATTTTCAAAAAATACTATGCTATATCTTTTTATATATATATATATATTTTTTTAACTCTGTATCGGACTTCAGATTGTTTTCATAACGGTAACACCTTTGCCTAGCTACCTTATTAGCATGTAGAACATGGAAATTCAAATCTGGGCCTAAGCAGATATTAGCCTTCTGCTACAGATCTGACCAACAGGAAAAGCGGGAATATAGTCGTAATCCTTTCTGCTGTTTGCTCTTTCCAGATTGCTCGTATTAAGCCCTCTCGCTATCCTGATAGATCCTTGAAGCAATGGTACATAGCGGTACTGAGACTTAATCTGAAAGGAACAGCTGGGGATCAGGTATGGAAATCTTTTCATTTGAATTGCTAATAAAGCCGTGCAATTCCCTATAATCAGTAAACCTTTCGGCTGTATACAACGCATGTGGCCTCTCCTAGGTAGGACAAATAGTGTAGCGTTGCTATTACAAAAACCAAATAACAGAAAATTATGCTAGCATTATTAACCAGAATCTCACATATAAAAACTCAGACTGTCCAAAACAGCGAGACCCATTCTCCGAGAACAGATTAGTGAAAGTAATAAAAGCGTTTATTGCTCCAAATTGTCGCTGTTAATAAAAAAACATTTAAGAGATCGAACAAAGGCATTGCGTCGAACGAAAAGTTCCAGATACACATATCGATGCGCTCTATGGCTTTCTTCTGTGTCGGTAGTGTCAACCGTACCTATGTCGGTAGAAATGAGAACTGGTCTTTTGGCGTCTACTGTGGAAGCTTTGCTTTGGTTACATCGTTTTTGCCAGTGTTAATGGTAAGAACAGTGGTGAGGCTATTAATTGGCTTGACCGTTTTTGACCTATATGTCCTTGCAAGGACTTTGCCTATTTATCCTCTTCTAGGAGTCGGCGCATTGTTAAAGAAAAGTGGCGGTTCCTGCTAGTCGACGTGCCAACAACAGTCATTTTAAATACTTAAAAATATGAATTGCTATACCTTTCTAGCTCTACATTGTTCGCAAAGTGATGATTCTCGATTTTTTAAATCTATTTTATAATTTTTTTTTCCGCAGAGGGAACATCTTAAGTTCTCAAATCGCACCCAGGATATATTTAACAAAAAATAAAATACGATCTTTTTTTTAAATCAGACCATTATAACTAGGTTAGTGTTCAGTCGTTAACACCCCGTGCATTCGTTTTATATAAATGGGTTGCAAAACGCTTAACAAATAATTATCATATTAAGTACATATTTTCTGGATTGTTTTGATGCGTCCCAAAAAGTAAACAAAGGACAATATACACATAGACAAAAATAGGACTTCTGGCGCTAAATAGCAACGCAGTTTTCTCCTATTGTTACTTATTTCCTATATTTTCTCGATGCCCTCGGTAATCTGGTAGCATGTCTTGGAAAACTTGCGGAACGTGTACCCTAAAAATTTGCTAAAACGAGTTTACATGGCAAAAAAGCCTGTGTACATTAAGCAGATGCTTCCACGCGTAGCTTCTAGTACCAAGGAGAGGTTTATAATTTTTTTTTTTAGAGAAAGCCTACACATGCGTAAAAACAGTTGTTGCAGATATTCGTAGTATAATCGCGAATTGCTACTTTATTGCAATCTCTGTGACTAGAAGTGAATCATGACGATAAAGGCTTTGCTACACGAGCGATCAATGCTGTGGTAAAGACCTACCAATCGACTTAACTGAATCCAGGAGTTTCTACGTCTTGGCGTGGTCCCATTATTAGAAAGACAAATGACTAAGCCCACCTATAAAAGTCAGTATACCCTTGTAACTACAACGTAAAAAAAAAGCTAAAGAAAGACAGTATGGCTGCCAACTACGCTTTCTAAAAGCATCATAAATAACGTCGTTGGACGTCACTGTGGGTACTCCGTTTTCTCATCAAGCTCCCTCCAAGAATCACCATCGATCATCAGGGCAGACTAGACAAGATTTTTGCTTCACTTAATATTACTTACCTACAGTTAAATTACTCAATATGTCTTTCGTACGTACGTATTAAATTAGACGGTAAACAGCTCGAATCCTGCAAGCCGCTATAGCCGACTGGTCTATTATACCTATTCGTTATAGGCTAAAGAAAATCTGTCGCGTCATATTCAATCAAAACAATATCTTTCATATAATCTAATGTAGAAATAACGTCAGTAATCATAAGAGTAATAATACACTATCAGGGAAACTGGACGTTCAGTCGAATAAGTTTAGTGAGCTCAGCCCTTAGTTCCTCCCACTTTAGACCCACTGATATAAAAAAAATATATATATACATTGTCGTCACTCTTGCATTCGTCCAGGGCGTATCAGACAACTGACCCACATCGCGAAGTACGCTTGTCCTCGCGGTGCTGCAGAAATAGCACTGTTTGCCATTAAGCATGAGGACATGTGAATTTCAGGTTCAGGATTTGAAGGCATGGCATCATGTCAAAAGCCTGAGGATTGCTTTCCCTCGAAATCAAAAACGACAGTGACGGCGATATGCTTAGTGTGTTCATTGGAGATACTATCTCTAATCCGTAAAAGCTACGATGAGCACCGCATAAGCTGACTACGATTCGGGACCGTATTTTTGCTGGACATAATGAAATGTTATCTACTAAGATAGCCAACAACGTAAACCTATATTGTCTCTCAGTAAAAAGAAGAATATAAGGCAATACTTATTCCACGCAAAAATATGCGTAGAACATCTTCAGTACATACGAATAAAATACTCACGTAGCTATTTGTTCCTTGCAGGTAAATAATAAAAATCAAGTGTTTTTTTTTTTTTTTTTTACGATATCTGTCACCCTTGGTCAACACATATCGTACAAGTACTAAAATGATTTATTTATTCTCTACATTTCATTATTGCTACTACCATGATTTGCCGAGTACTGTCCAGTATACGTTATTTTTACCTCATGCCTGCGTTCTGGTGGTAAGGCCAAATATAGGTTGTCATGAAAAAGTTGTCGGTCATGGCGCTGAGATAGTTAGAACGAGATTTCTTCCTAGCTCCCTGATGTGATTCTTTTTGCCAAATTTCCTTAGAGGTCTTTTGTAATAGCGATAATATTGTGACAAGATCTATAAGGGGGTGTACTTTTTACAACAAGTAAGCATTGTTTTCAGACTATGTTTAGGTTGTTACTAAGGTCTACTAGGTGCAGCGGTTAATCCATGAACTTTGCCAACGTTTACGTTACGTTCCATGGATCTATGCACATACACGCATAGTACTGGGCATGTGGTGCGTAAGTCCAATCACGTGTTAGACAACGCACGTAGCACGTTTACGACCGGTACGTTCAGAGACCAAATACTGTCGAGAGTATGTGAAGTTCTTTCAGCCCTACAATAGAACGAAAGTACTTTTTCGACGTCGATAGGCAGGGAAAGATGCGCAAAAAATCTAACAATAGAATTATATATGGTCGTTAGGTGTATCGCTGAACCCTATTTTTTTTAATAGTTAACGACGTACACGTTACTGAAAAGCACGTAATGAAGCCTCTGCTGTACTGCATGCATAATCGCTATATGCATGCTTCCTCGCTGTAAAATTGTACGAAATTTTAACGGAATATTAAACTAGTATTAACTTCAAGTTACCTATCTTAACTGAGTAAATGCAGACGTTTCATTCATGCAGACGATCTTTAATGCGCAACATCCATTGAATCCACGGCCTTTATGGCACAAACGTACAAGACTCGGTTTAAGGGGTAAATAATGAACAGGCCTGCTTTTAAATTGAAGCAACTCATCAAACGTTTTAAATCCTAATAGTGTTTCTTCCAGTGGCAAATAGCATGACCGCTAAGTTAATTAAATATAGTATTATATTCGTATTATTAACTGAAATAACAGCTATCTTAAGATTCGTAGCGGTAATTGTCCATTAACTATTCTTCGAACGGTACGTATCGCTAAAATAATCGGCAATAAATATAAAAGTGAGCGATTTATTGTCGTTTTAAAAGATGCGAAAGATAAAAAACAAGTGAACCACTGTAAGAAAATGCTTTTCTACACAGAACGTTTACAAAAGACACTTACCACCTCGGCACAGTTTCTAGCAATGAGAATTTCAACAACGAATTTGGACGCATGCAAAATTCAGTGGCGCGTCTAAGTAGGCCGACTCGCTGAATCTGTTTCCAATAGCGTCGCGGTGCGTTCGGGATGTCAAGGAAACGGCGTTCAGCTAGCTCGGAGGTTGTGAGCCATATGTCAAAGCGACTGCTATGAGGGAACGTCAGATTCAAAAGCCACCAACCACTTCCATCCCCATGCACAAATCTATAGTCATCTGAGTGAGCACCGAGTCATTTTCGATCCTGAGCAAAAGCTGCTGTCAGCCAATTCTGCTATTGGCATATGAATTACGTTGGTTCTTCAGTTGAGCTTTTGTTGCAGGCCCAGACACATAGAATTTCGATTGTCAATACGTCTTCAGTAGCTTTCTTTTTTTCATTTCTCGTCGCGCTAGTCCTTCAAGGTATCGAAAAAAACGAACTTACTTACCGAGAAGATAGCCGTCGAGCTGATCATTTTATAAAACAATATACAGGTGTGCATGCATGCATGCATTTGTGTGTGTGTGTATACATATAACGTAAAAAACGTTCAGCCGCAGAAATTAAATGGAAAAATTTTCTTATTACGAGCTACTGATATATTCGGGACCTGTAATTGTATTAAACATACACGATATAGATGGCTTTAATCAACGTGGTTGTAATGAGTAGGACATGTTCAAAGTAGCTATTTCGATTGCCTGCTCGACAAATGGAAACTACCAATTCAATTAAAGCACTAGTGCTCGTATAAACGTAAATTGTACATTATTTTATTGATTATAGCACATACACATTTTACATTTGAGATCGGAGACGAACGCGGGCACGAGACAAGACAGATTGTGCCATTTAATTGAAACACGTGTTTCACTATAGTGACTCCCGGACAAAGAATCACAATCTATTTATAGTTAGTCGTTAGGAAATTTATTTCATGATCCCTAGTGTATCATCATAGCGTGCTGCCGACGCATTTCATTAGCACTCTAGAGGGAATAGAAACACTGTTTTGCGTGGGACGCGAGTGATACAAAGTGTAACGTAACCTGGTGTCCGTATGATTGTTTGCCAGGACATCGTTTGCCGGCCGTCGGATTCGCACGAGGTCGTGGCTCTACGCTTTTGGCTCGAAGAATCTTATATATATATATATATAAAGCAAATATCATTACACTATCCCGCCTCCTCGTTCGCACAATACTGCCGGCCATTAATGTAATAAAGTTATCAAAGCAAGTTACCTTATGATACGAGTTCACCGGAATAGAACCGCCATTGACTGCTTAGAGTTAAATAACAATTTCCGGAATGGTGCAAATTGGAGAGAACGAGATATCCCGGTTGAAGATTCGCTCGACCGTGTCAAAGTTCTAATGGAAATCGTCCCTATTCAACCTCATTCATGCCCGTTATTCCTTGTCATCGTACAACCAATATCCTTCTACTATGCCATATTGTACAAGACGACATGTTATGGTATATTGAATTGAACAGATCATTTTTCCAGTTGTACAGCGCTCGAAAAGAGAAGAAAAAGCCTCATAGATAACACTGAATCTACTAATGTCATTTCTTCACACACAGCTGCTTACTCGGTTCTTCTATTTCGCTTAAACAATATTTTATATAATTTATTGTAAATGATCGTGTACTAATTGCTATCATTGTAACAGGTGCATTATAGCTCATCGTAGCTTTTTATGCAATTCAATGATTGCTTCAGCGAATTTAATTATTCAAAACTAACTATACGCTCGTAGAGAACGGCGCCTGAGATGAAGGCCGCGACCTCCTCTGCCAAATCTTCGCTCGTTAGGCTATCAGAGGTGCTCGGAGGATGCGGTCTAGTACGGCATGCACCCCCTATAGGCGTCCAACAGGTGAGATCGGTCTACTTTACCTTAAACAAGCCACTAATTCCTTAATATTCGAATGCTGAAACAACGACTCAACACGCAATTGTCCAGTTTGGTGGACAAGAACGAAACAGGTTATCAATAGCCAGATAGTTTTACGCTCCATATACAGCTGTACTTATACTTAGTAAGCACCAAATGTTCATAGCAGTTTGAAATGCTTAATATTGCTTGGCGAAAGAATACAGGAGACTATAGTACAATGAAACAAAGGGAGTCCGAAGTTCAACTTGCTACAGATGGCCCTCATGTGTCTCTTGAAATGTAGCACACGTGTCATTAGTCCCAAGTCACGATATAGTGTTGAAATTGTCGAGAGTAAAAAAACCAGTTTATGATCTTGTAGATTTGCGATGTGCGAGTTTCCCTTTATTACCTAGCTTGGCATGAGATGAGCCTGAAATAGCCATAGCATGAAACGTACGTTGGTTGGCTCTACATGTCTCACTATAACAGATTTTAAATAATGAGGCAAAGAGCACGCAAATGATAAGCAATTTGTCACAAAGCTTGTTATATCCGGATGGCCTTAGAACAAACATTGATACCTAGGACCGTAACGCAGTGCAAAAAGTCAGACAGACTATTTGTGTCCTATATAGGCATGGCTGAAAGCTATTCCTACGTAATGGAA
Organism: Varroa destructor; assembly: GCF_002443255.2. Classification (NCBI taxonomy): domain Eukaryota; kingdom Metazoa; phylum Arthropoda; class Arachnida; order Mesostigmata; family Varroidae; genus Varroa; species Varroa destructor. The sequence goes on from NW_019211455.1 coordinate 7,604,162, forward strand.
AGTCATCATTGGATGTTACATTGAAGGTTCTGCACACAGCCTATTCAGAATATTATTTAACAGCCCTAACCCATGATAATATAATCTATCCGTGTACAAGGGTATGTATCTGCATACAGCTTTGATTTCGAGCATCCCTTACCTTGTTGCCGAGCTCTAGGCTTCCCAGTAGATGGCGTACTCGAAGCTATCAATAGTAACTATTGTGTCTGAGCAGTTACTTCGACTACCGAGTCGATGGGAGGTTTTCTTTTGCCAAACTGTTGCCATCGAAAGACATGTAGCTAGACGAGTCACAGAAGTCTTCTCAGAGGAGCTGACCAACGGTTATACGCGGGCAGAAGGATTAAATAGCGTTGCCTCTATCGCAGCCTCATGCATCCAAGCGAATATATATGAGCTCCACCGTGGGAGTGTCGAATAGACTTAAGGTGAGATTAACTGTCCGAGGGCTTCACGACGACGGATAAGACCCACCAGCTAGTTCAAACAAAGCCATTCATTCCACGGTTTGACTTTAGCGAAGTTCCGTCGCCTCGATACGTTAATAGTTCCGCTAGCCGAAGTGATCTGGTGATTTGTGCGGAATGGCTACACCAATCGCTGTCTTAGCGTTCAACGTGTAATCCTTCAATAGCGAAGAAATTCATCGTCCTGAATTCTCGCCAATATCATTGGTCGTAAAAAAGAGCCTGTCAGACATAGCTTGAATTACGTCTAAGGCCTTATAACGTAAGACGCTTTTGTTACCCTCAGTTGACGAAAAATTATAAATTGTAGTAGAAATGTACCGTAGTACCGAGAACTCGATGTGTTTTGACATAGGCAGCTTTTTACAGAGCTTTCTAGAAAAGCTCTACGAAAACTGTTCGCTAGCGAAATTCATATTGATTTAACTGGTAATAGTAGCTCGTTGCGGAAAAGTGGTGCTCGTCGCTGACAAACGTTTAACTAAACCTGAACAGATACGACTATATATACTTTATATAGTTATAATTGAGATGTATAAATAATTACGATCTCCTATTAAATATATTTCTTATTTAATTTTTTTTATGTATAAATTTCATAATAAGAAATCTCTCTCTGAAAAATGGCAAAAAAAATTTATCGTTCAAGGTAGCGCGGGTCCTTTTGTATTGTTAGCAATGTCGATGTTTCGGCAATGAGTTGCTACTATGCAGAACAGCGGCAACGAGATTTAGGTTAACCAAGGATAATCGATGTTGTTGCAAATCTTACATAATGACAAATCGATGTTTATTTGAGCAGGGTTTGTATGATACCTCGCTAACCTATTGAAACACCCTATTGATTTAGTATATGTCTATGATAGACAACCTTAACTAATCCGTCTAATATTTTCAGGGCTTGCGTTTATCCTATTTAAAAGCTATCAAGGCCTTTCTGATGAAGTGGCTTAACGATCTTGACGGCGAGGTGGTTGCTTTTAATTTTGCAGCGTGAATTTCTTTCATTATTACTTCACTTTCCTCGGTAGGCATTCATGCTAAATATAATACCTGGGGAAGAGTATATTAAACAATATTCAAGTGGTTACTGGTTGAAGGTTTGAAACCGCGTTGAGCATCGTATCAAATAATTTCACTGACAGTCAAATAAAACAACCCCAAATCCTGTATTGAGTTACAATTACAGTAAACGTTCTAGCTGTCCTAACTTCTATTCATTAATTTCACCGTCTGGTGGTAGATTCGACGGCTTAGACTCTTGGAAACCCTGTAATCAATTACCTGTTGTATTTTGACAATAGTCGAAAATAATAGGTAACGTCTATTGAGGCCTACACTGTAGACCACCTTTCACTAAGACTGATCAACCCCAAGAAGCAGTTTCTCACGCAAGGCTGAATATCGTGACGGGAGTCTATTGTCTGGGATGCATTTTGAAATGTGCGAAGTGCGAAGGACAGACTGCAGCAGAGCGAAAATATGGAAAAAGCTAGCTGAAGTCCCTAGAGCTCCTAAAGGAGCAGCAAGGGCGACTAGGTTAGAGTTCCACTAAACTGATCCCAAAGAACAACGCTAAGGGATCTCAGTAATTAAAAAGATAATTGCTGCAGTCAGCAGGCTATCAGCATTTTAGCTTTAGGCTGGTTTAGTTCTCTGTGAGTATAGGTCTTATTAAGCTTTACTTTTCACTACCTTAAGAAAATTATTATTGATCGTCTGATTAATCATACTCGCCACTGCGTGATACGGAGTGCACGATACCTATAGCATAAATTCTCAGGATAGATTTTTGCATATGAATCGATAGAGATTAATTTGCCGAATATTCATATTTTAAGTGATTTATCATCAGAACTGATCAAAAATTTATCGCGATGTTTTTTAAAGCCTTAAAAAACCGTGACCGTAAACAACAGCGTAAACCTATTAACGTATAGGGAGTCCATTTTTATTTCCCTCTCGACTATAATGAAACCATTAAATCATCCTTGCAACTAACAGCATTACCATTGAAGGTTGCTAAGGCTATGCTTTCTGAGCAAAGAGACTCGGGATGCATTGCTGCTCTGTTTATAGCCGAATCGCAAGGTAGAGCTAAACTACTTCTCGGACGATTGATTTCCTTGCGCAGACCTGATATATGTTGAAGCTTAAAAGTTTTCTCTATCAGCGTTTTGCATTAGTTAGCATTACATCCACGTAAGGGATGTCAATTATAAAATTCAATCTGACAAATAAACAAAATCTATATGCTGTGTATTTGCTTGAAGGCCATTTTGAATAGTAGTTTGTCCAGACATACAGTGGTTTTCCTATATCGCAAGGATTGAAAAATACGCAAATATGGATGCTATACCCACCTTTCTTCCTGGCTTGTTTCAAGGACAAAGATCAAGGTACGACGGTTCAGTTGAACCCTCGTATCTTGAAAAGGCGCTTTTTTTGGCGTCTTATACGTTCATTGTACAAATACAAATGGAGTAATTCTTGGCGTAGCCTGACTAGAGACATTAACCCACCCTACCATTAGTGGCTAGCGATAGAAGATTAATACTTCTTTTTGAATGCTCACTTATAGCTCCCACTGTTGCTTCCGATAACAGAACGCCTTTGTTTAGATTAGACCTTCGCTTCGATTTGATACCTACTGCTATTGTAGTTCAGGCACACGTGTCTAACAATCATTTTGGCTTATGCGTTTTGATGTGAATGAAGTAAAATAAGTATCCATGTAGAGTATTCCATGAGATATTCAGTTACGTTTATTTCGCCATGTCCAAAAATCAGTATAACTCATGCTGAACGTGGAAGAATAGTTGTTTCCTTATTCAAAATTTGAATTACTGAAGCAATAAACATGTATTGCTTGAAAGGAATAAACGAATGCTAGGTTATCGCAGGTTATTTCAGGAGGAATTGGGTTCTAAAACAAAAAAACCGATCGACATCTCCTTATTGTACTCTGAGAATAACTGGACAGCTACCTGGTTCCTGATAATTTTACCCTGTGCTACCTTTGTACCATCGAAAAGGAAACAATATAAATCAATCGAAGTATCGTCCAATGATTCTCTAATTCACGCTAGCTTTTAACCAATATGTTGCAGATTTAGTATATACATATTTTCCGGGGTTAGCTGTTTGTGCCATGGTCGATGTCATTACGCGTAGTTACGAAGGACGAAGTGTCCAACTGAATGTATACTCAGCAGCTATAGCTTTCAATTTATTATTATCAGAGATGACATAACATGAAAACAGGATTACGTATAAAGCTTACAGGGATGGGAATGGTTCACGTCCTGTATTTCTGACAATAAGGATTAGGTTAAAGTAGGGTATTATCATTACAGGGGCATACTACGAAGCTCTTCTTCAGGTCTTGTACTTCTTATAGGTTATTGAGTATATAACACTGCACACGAAATTTCATGTGATGCGTTGTCCGGGCGATTTGGCAATTGGGATTAGATAGAGTGCCTGTGGCAATGCTTGTACAGTATCCGCTACATGTGAATGTTGCGCCATCCTTTACTCGCAAAAACCTCCTTGTTGCTCCTTCCGAACCTGCTATCTAACCGATTCGGCAATATATACAATAACAATCGACCATCCCTACTCCAAAGGCAAACCGCTCACCAGTGAAATATGCAGGTTCCAACACTGCGGCCACATACGGCCATGGTCATCTGACGCCATCAGATCCGAGCCAACAATGCTTGTGAAATTGGATTTAGGAACGCATCCAGTGCGGTTAGTAGGGATCATTTCCTTCGTTCTGTCGAATCTAGGGTTCCTAAGGTATATGGTTCTGTAAACCAACCTTACGGATGACCGTTGCATCTGCTTCAAGCAGGCACCTGCAACAAGGTGTAGCAATTAGATACCTCGGATCGGCCTTTTGTTGTCTTGAGTACTCAGTGCCGTATCTGGATGCTATTACATTGAATAAGAATATAGCATTCGTATTCAGTGTAATAGCCCCTGATTAGGGGCGCCCCTGGCAGAGGAAAGTATTGACCCTTAGGTTAATGCTATGTCTTCCTAGTACTACTTTAGTTAGTATTACTATCTTAATCTAATGTAGGCCTTCGAAGAGAAAAGAAGGGCCAAATTCTTTGTTGAATGAAATTGTCAACTAACAAAGTGCAATATGTAAAGCATGTAATAACCATGTCGGCTCGAGACATTTTGGGGATCCACGTCGATCGTAGCTAGAGTTCATTGCCTGCCTGGTCCCTTTGGATAAAAGCTATAAGTAGTATTTTAGAGCAACAATTGGACTATGGGCCAGATCTCGGCTTCCACCGGTTTGTTCGGGCATGCTCTTCGTCAATCAAATCGGGGTTGTTCAAGCTGAGCTTGACAACATATTAACTAGTCAGGAAGGATCTTCCTCCTAACCGCGCTCCACCCTTCAATACAGGTCACTCGCTTAATAAAGTAAGCCATATCACTCTTCTTTTAATTTCTTCATAGATTTTTCACTCATGCATGCTTTTTGCTTGGAAATTGCACCAAACATATGCACTCTGCTTGATCCGTTGAAACGTTTCACTGAAGAATAGTAAATACAATAATATATACCGGAATACGTCACTATATAATTACTCTGCTATAAAACCTATATCGTCTTCGAAATTATCGTGTCTGTATAAAACGTCAAAATATGAGTCAAAATATGATACGTACTTCTGCTAACTGTCTCGAAATATATACTTCCCCTGTCACAATGAAAACGAGAGAAGTCTCGTTTTATAAGCAAATCTTGTTAATGATAATTGAGAAACACCAGCCAATACGTCTTTATAGAAACATTGGGAAAGTGTAATAATTTTCCAAAACAATATGAATTTTTTAAATTTAGCGAAAAGGACTTTTTTTTTTCAATTTTGCTGACTGACGAACCTATGATCCATAGAATCAAGGTAGCAAAATTAGTGCTGCAAATAGATTGGTCTCGAGTCGTTCATTAAGTTTGGTCCAAATCGACTGAATTAATTTTTAAATGCGTTTTATTATATTGGCCAATTCGCTCCCGCTGTTTTTTTTGATGCTTAGGTCCCCTAACCTGTTGTATCTTGATAATTAAACGCTGCACACCAATAGAAAGCTGCTTCTTTGGTCTATACGTATTCTACTTAGGTTATAAAAAAGAGTTAAGCTTTAAAAAAAAAAAGCAATATTTTTGAAAAAAACGAAAAGCTGTGCGTCACGCCAGAAGAAGAACAAAAACAAAAAAGTTGTAGTAATATATATAGTAAAAAAGTTGTATATTATTGATTACTAAGCTGAGGAAAGATATTACTCAACATGGCTTAGCATGAATGTTTTTGTATAGATGTGTGTTGAAAAAAGAGCTAGTTTTATATATTATTTACGCAAGATAACAAAGAGCGGCTTCAGCGATTTGAAAGGAGAGATTTGTGTGGAAAGATGAGTCTTCACATGCAACATACAACCAACATTATAACAAATAATGACAGAACACTAAGCAATGTAATAACACATACTTGTATAAGCTTGTATTATGGACAAACTGTCTTCTTTCAGACTAGCGCCACGTTATCCCATAAACAGTACAATGCGCCATAGCAAAACTTTAAAAATGCGGTCAAATTTACTTAGAGGAATTACTTGTAGTAATGTTTATATCAAGTGGTTTTCAGGGCACAGCCAAATTAGCTTTGGTTGTTTCAGATGGTTGTCGGATTAAGTGTGTTATTTAATTTATGTTAGAATATCTATTCATTTTTGATTACTTTATGTCCTGCAAAAGAACGTAATAAAACCCAGTTTTTACATTGACCCCAAGGTATCTTGGGCAACAAAAAAAATTTACTCAAAACAAGTTTACTATCATTATTTTTCACTAACCGCTTAAGTCTGGAATTAATTTTTTAATCTGGAGAAATTTAGCTTGGTGATTATATTATTAAGTTATAAATTGTTGAATAGTTCGTATCATGCAACTTGTATTATGGTAGACAGTTGAGTAATTTCTTGACAGTTAAGTTCTCAGTTATTCACGGCAAGCTTATGTGCTCAACTGTCACTTGTTATGGCCACGATTGATACAGAACTGACTTACGTTCGTTAATATATTGCCTAACAGATCTGCTCTTGCGGGGCAACGTTGGGCTAACGATGAAAAGACTCCCGAAGTCATATAGGCCTATTTCGGTGCGGCGCATATTTCTATAATCGTTTGGGTAGGCATCGATTTAAAGATATAATATTTAGAATATCTCCAACGTTTATGATAATCGCTCAAGTTTCATGCCAATTAAACTATGTGCTTTCCAACGCATAAGCTCTTTCTTTTTAGCATATAGGAATTTTTTGCCAAGCGTCTTGTTTAAAAATGAAGCACAGTAGGCCAGGCTTGCTATAGCAAGTCTAAATACGATAAATTCGAAAGGCTAATCTGACTCACCCTTCAGGTCCTGTCGTAGTCTACTACGTTGGCGCTATGTATGCCAGTACGTCGTACAACGCTTCGCATTCGGTTGGCAACTTGTGCCTTTAATCTTGACCAACCCAACAGCTATTCACTATTCTCGGATGTTACACTAGGGTATCGTTATAAGCATCATTCTCGTGTCCCCCTGTGCGGCTGTGCCCTTTGTAATGACCGTCCCGGCGGCTTAGCGGTCCCGACGCCTTTCTTGTATTGGGTCTTTACGGCCCATATCTGACGACTCGCTGACGACGAAAAACCACTCTCGGCAACATTCGTCTGGCCTCCCTTTTTAGGCAACTATCTTTCCGTAAACACTAGTGCTTCAGGCTAAATCTGCTGGGGACCATGTAAACTACGACACGACTTCAGCAATGGTGTTAACGTTTGCATCGGAGGTGGTCTGTCTGTGTCGCCAATTTGAACGGTCTTGTCCTCCATCATTTGTAATCGAGCAGGACTTCCAGGGGTTCAGCCGATCTCGAGGTCTAGGGATTTCGTTGTTCTCTATGTATTTGGTTGCGCGTAGCTTTGTAGCCTTCATAGAATAATAAAGAACTAGGTCATTGAGTAAAAACTGGTAATATGCCGGCTAACGGCTCGGACCTCAATAGCCTAGTCGTTATATATATATAACCATGTCTAATTTATCTACAATACTTACTAATACCAAAGCAGATTATAAGACTTAAACATCAGCAGCTTCACTTAAATGCTGTATGTCGCCCTGTTGTGGTTCCTTCAACGGATTTTACGCGGGCCTTGGTTGTCGACCATACGTTACGTCACCATAAACCTTATAGCAGGCTCAGCTCAGGTCAATGGATGTGGCAAGAAAAGTTCAACTGGGCCGAATAGGAACGTGGCACATCCTAAACAATATTTTCTAAACTAGCGGCTGTGAAAAATGACATTAATAACTGCCGCTGAATTGAAAAAAATCACGATTTTCATCGACGTTCTACATTTATTTTGCATAACCCAATATACTGGGTTCTCAAGGAACTAAAGCATAGTTCAAATCAAGTGGCCTTGCCAAATTGGCGCGCAAAAAATTAAAACGATATGCTCTAACTTGTGTTTTATGCCTTTAAGCTCATCTTTGAAAGCAGCTTGTAGCTCACAAGCACGATAATATTGTTTACAAAGGGCCTTCCTGAAAAAATCCAGGTTCACATTTTATGCCAACTTAGACCTAAAAAGCCTGGGTCAGCATCCAAGGATATGGACCTAGCCTTTTTCCGTGCGAAAAGGTTTAATTCTATTTTTACACTTGCTATCTCATGAACTAGAGTGGCAAAATCCGATATGAAAATTATTTTTTTCGATTCGACGGAGACTATTAATATTCCAGTATAGTGACTACTTCCGTTGATGTCATGGATAAAAAAAAAAGACGCTGTTCTAATGGGCACCAAAGTATCATTTTACGATTATATATCAAAATGTATAGAAAAAAAATATGATCGCTACTCCTTAGGAATCGTGTGGTTGTCTGCGAATGATAATTTCGGTAATAATAACGCCCATATCGGACGAAAACGTTCGTTCCGTTCTCCGGTATGAAGAATGACCAGTCACAAAGGTACTGATTGTTAGGAGTCGTCTAGCATGGCGAAACTAAATCATTTCAGGTAATACAGAGATATCCTAATTTATGTTATGTTATGTCTGCTCCCGTTCATAACTTGAAATCAGCTTTCTGGACGTTTATCAACGACTATTTACATGACTTCACCTCAATTCGTTATCGGTATCTGAAATCACCGCACTATTCTATTTTTCTCGCCTTGATCAGAGCTCAACGAGTACGTTACGTGTTACAGTTGACTAAGCGCACGGTGTTTTGTCGAGTGTTGTGTCACAAATTCGTCAATCTCTTCAGAAAGTTTATCTACCTACCGTTCCCTTTTCAGATAATGTCCCGTTAATAACAAATGTTCTTGATAAGCGTCAGCTACAGAGGTGCTTTTCACCTAATTTTTGCCTAGTATGCTCCAGGCGGATTTTTCTGTACACCAGAAGGGGAGTCCATCTGCTCTGAACTCAGTTCTTTCTTCTCAGGGAACCTATTTTTTGTATTCGTTCTTTGCGCTCGACTCGTTATTTTAGATTCGATTTTAAAACAAATGCTTTAAGAAATTCCATATTGAGGGCTGACAGGGAGCGCAGTAGGGGGTTAGCTTCTGTAGGTTCGACTTTCTTAATTTCCGTGCTTCAAATGAATGTATCAGTGAAAACCGTGTTTGCGCTAAAGGCATCCCTGCCCAGTGTTTTACTCGTCTTAGATTCTGCCAGTGTCCTCGCTGAGCATTGATATCTATGCTTCCAAACCCAATAATCTCTAATGGCACTCAATCGACTCGTAACTCTTTTAGATTACCAAAAGCCCAGAGTAGACACCTTTGCTGATGATGCTAGGTTTAATTTTTTTATATTATTAAGTTATTATAATAATTTATTTATGTATTATAATATGTAATATATAAAATACAAATAGTAAGTAATAGTAAGATATATAGCTTTTTCATTCATTACAATTGAATTTTAATGTAACAGAAACTCGGACTCACAGCCATGGGGTGATGTTCAATCTTCAACTGACACTCAGTAATTTCCTTATTAACCCCCAATGTGCCACGACATTAAGCTTATTGCGACATTAAGTGCAATTGCTTTTCAGCGAATCTTAGTTTTATAAAAAAGCAAAAAAAAAAAAAAAAAAAGTCAAACCACATAAGTTTTTCGTTTGAACTTGCCCTTCCATTCGCTGCCAACCAAATGCACATTGGGCCAGCGAAGTACTCGAATAACATCTGGCTGCATCATTATATAGTGCCTTCTCGGAAATGCAATGAACTTATTTGTCAGAACTTGTATTTAAGCTAGGCTCAATGGGAATGTTGCAGCAAGAACGATACATAGCATCGGTAGACCTTAATACGCGTCCTATAACAACAAAATGACAACAAGCGAAAGCATAAACTTTGGAACACCTTTTATACTTGATTTATTCTCAATGCGATTTTCTTTTCAGATAGATTGTTGAATCAGGCTCCTTCTAATAAGATACGGATTGAAGAGGGAAGTTTGGCTTCTATGGAACTTCCAATGAACCAGTTCATGTTCAAGTTCATTTGTGCAGTAACTCGGAACCTTCCGTCCCCGCCTGCATGCGCCTTCATATCTCGCAGACGAATGATGCACCACGGTAGCCAGTATCTGGGGCACCATGGCTGCCTGCTGCTACCAACCAATCGATGCATTCAGTTGAAAGTTGATGTATACATCACCGATGACCCACCCATTCGTACCTTTCTTCCTTTACGCTCATTAGCGTAAGATTCAATAATGGCGAAAACCGATTTTCTTCTACCATGGTTTCACATACCTTTTACTAATATCTTTCGCGATGCTGGTTACCTGCTGAGAGCGTTGGCCTTACAAACCTAGCCGATTAAAGGGTGCTATCCAGATCGTATGTAGTCAATTACTGATAAACAGTTGATCGTTCGACTATGGCAGCCTTCGTTATAGTTGTTCGAATCGGTAACTAAAAATAGAGTCTTTTTTATCGTAAGATTAAAACAGTATACATATATTGCTCGCCCCCAAGGCGCAGGCTTATCGTAGTGACAAAAGCTTCCAAGGGGAAAGATTGGAATTGACGGGAGGAGTTGAGATCAATATTCGTGTTAATCGCGGATGATAAGCGAGCGATACTTGGGTCAATTAATCAATGATTAGTCTTACCAGACGAGATACAACGCTACCTCCATCTTAATGGGCAAGTTAAAGCAACGAGGTGTGAAATAGATGCATAGCAGTAATAAGTGCCACTGTTGATTCGGCATTGGAGGCGGTAATTGTTATGATAAATGTTTCCTTTCTTCACAACCAACACGAAGAAAGACAAATAGATTATAACTAACTGCGTACTAGCTTTGTATGAGAAGATACAGATGTAATGTTGAACATTAACAAACAGATTTTGGCTCCTAAGCCCCAGAAAATAGGACCAAAAACGAATAAAGTTGATAGATTATTATGGATCGTCCTACAAACTCCTTGCGGTGCTCTCCAGTGATCACTGAAAACTAATTATTTAATTTAAAACGCCGTTTTTCGCGCCAGAGGGTACGGACGGTCAATAAACAAGTATCGTTGAAACAAAGAAATAACCACTTCTGTGTGTATCACAGTGGGTCTTCAGAACAGGAGTGGCATAAGGAACACAATATTATATAATTTATCTCTGCTTCTTTGAGTGGAACCTACGGAACTTCTTTTTAGGGAGATTATCTTACGTTTTATGTACTGTTGAAATTTTCGACTGAAATTTAGAAAGGCCCATTAACTATATAGTTCCAGCATTCAATCTGGCTATACATATATATATATATATAATATAATAATAATAACAACCATCCGAGTTAGCGGTTTTCTGATCGATCCTTTCGAATAATTATGGTATACTCTTGTGTATCACTAAGAAATATATATATTAAAAATATGGCCTTCCAACGAAAGTCGAAAAATCTTCTTAGGACTAATTAAAGCCTAATCTAACAAGATGAAGTGCTTTTTGGTCCTTATTATATTTCGACTGTACGATAGATTAAAAATCTGTGAACACTTGTGACAGGCCGTATCATGTCCTATAATGATGAGTGCAGCGCAAGCTAACACGAGTTGAAGTCATAGTCTTCATTGTTGCCATAGTTGCATAGCGTAAAATAATTACTATGTCGAGGAAAGACAATTGTTGAGTCGCGGCACCAGGAACTATTACGACGGTTGTGCATACATATATTGTGGTTGACCTTGTTTGTCTCTTTTCTATGAGTGTGATTTTGCTCCGAACGTCGAATAAACTTAAACGAGGCAGGAAGAAAAATAAGGCCACGAGCGGGTTCAACGGTCGTGACCTGTCGAATAGCCCGGAGGAAACGTCATTCCGATAAGAATGAACTGCGTCAATTTTCCGGTTAGGCCTCCACCTGATCCGCGTTATGTAGACATTTTTTCGTAGCAGTAAGCAAATGGCCTACGACAAAATGCATGTTATTTGGGAAACCCAGTTTGGATTCCGTCAAATTTGTTTAGCAGTATGATATGCTTGTTATGATTAAAAAAAGGTTGCATGCTTTTAAAAACGCGGAACTTACAGAGTATGGCTCTGTAAGTCCTATTTCGATATATTAAAGGCAGCAAATAGAATGCTGAGTCATTATCTCGTGGTAAGCTGACATTAAAAACTATAATAATGCAAATTATAGAAATATGTACTGTAGAAGCGGTGGAATAGGCCCAAAATATTACCATAGAGAGAAAAAACATACGTTGTAAATTAAAGGGAAAAACCATAACATTAGAAGAAGGGAGAAAGAAAGAAAGATTGAAACGGGGAAATAGAGGAGGAGAGCATAAGCAGGATACGTAGACGTTTTCATTGTTGATCTCCACCGGTGTTCGGTGGCAGGCTTCATTGTCCCTATCTGTAGAAGTACTACTAAAACGCTTTGCTATGTAATTTGGTGTAAAATATGTTGAAATGCCATATGTGAAAGTTGATTCAAGGACAACCTCAACGTGTGCACTCAGAAAGCCAAATACACATATCGCAACTGAATTTATTTATTTATTATGCACCAGCTGGTCATGACACTGTGGTTCTTTTTGACACAGATAATCATTCGTTAGCATATAAGATAGCTGGAACTTTAGGATTATTATGCACTACCTTACAGGACACAGATATAAAAAGACTGAAGTCATTGCTGCGACAACAAAGCGTTGAAGATCCTTTTTTAAATATATATATATATATATAGTAAAGAGTAAAAGGGCACCATCTTTTCGACGAAAGCTTGTTGAAGGAAGGCCTAATTGTAGGGACAGCTTAGCACAGCGTTTTTAAGGAGGTTATATGTCAAAAACACATTTATGTATACCAGTAGGCAGCCGTTAGTTGAGTGAAGGACAGCAGCTCTCGTGGCGGCAGCGGTAGCCAAGTGGAGCGGGATAAATTGTGAACATAACCCAATATTGAAACTGTTCTTTCTCATTGTCTATTGCACAGAATCCGCTTATATGGCTTCCTCTGGGGCTCGATTCGTTTTCATTACAAACGCGTACGTCAGGAAGCCAAGGTAAGGTAACACTTGTGATGACGTGTCCTGTCCCTGTGAGGCACCGGCACGAGAGTACCTAACTACTGCACGTATGCTGCAATAGGCGAGTAAGGAGACCAAACCTCCAAAAAAAAAGCTTCAATGGGGATTTAATTTTAGACGAAAAATTGTTCATTCGAAGGTGACCGCTCGTACAACTTGTGGACCCTAACATGTCCTGCCAAAAGACATGAGTGCAATGACTACACCAGTATGCTTGGTAAGCTCGCTCGTCGGCCTAATGTATAGTGTGACATTGAAAAGAAGAACAATTTACGGTACCGTCTTGTCCTTTATCAGGTTGGCCTGCACACGGCTACGGGTTGTCGAGTTTTCTGAGGCTTAAGCGCGGTTACGAGTGTGAACGATTCGGCCGGAATTCCCGGTGATGATTGCCAGTAGAGATTCCTCTGTTAATTTATTGCATTATATAACGATGCATTTTCATTTTAAGACCAGGTTATACTTTTTCTCAGAGACGGTTAAAAGTTAGTCTCAAATAAGGTTTCATGCCCTTGTAAAGGGTATATTTGCACAACTAAGTTAACTAAAAGTTTATAAACACCAAACCCGACGCCATAAATACTAGCAAAAGAAAAATTGATTTTTCTGATTATGAGGTTATTGATCGTATTATATATTACGTTACTTATCGTAATCGATATTGTCAACGTCTCTTCCATACCTCAGGAAAGAAGCGAGAAGCAGCGATTGAAGAAATTGTATCTGTGAGAGTGGTGTAGCTCGAGCTAATATTCATCCTTGTCTTAGATATATTCCAGTCACCGTGGAAGATACGCTGACAGAGATCGATGTTAATGAATGAAGTCGCTCGATTAAAATTGTGCAGTGGCAATTAAAGCTGTGAGGAAAGAAGTTGGAAGAAGAGGGTATGAAGGCACAAGTTGTGAGTCGTGAAGCGAACGGAGAGGCGAACGAAATAAGTATCAGCATGATACATCCACACGTGCAGATTCTTTCTATGTGCCAAATTAATTGGAATGAAGGTGAGATATCCAGCGCAAGTGTCAGTTCGCTGTGTACACCTCGGTGTCTTGGCGTGAACAAACGTTAATTGTATTCTCGTAAAGACAGATGTTTGTTTTAAGCTCTTCACCACAGCTTAGCTATATTCTAGGATATAGAAATTTCTATATCCTAGGATATAGCTAGGAATGAAATAGATGTATTTTTGACATGTAACTGCGCTTGCATAGCGATTGACGGGACGAACCAGATTCTGATATAATTACTGTAGAAGGAGACCATGTTCAGCAGGATTCCCAATAGGACTTAATAAGACCTTTCAGCTCATATGCTCTCGGTCCGCTATTCATAACAGAGATCTTCCCACGCTCCCCTACATCGTCTTCCACTAAAGAATAGCTAAAACATTAACCTGATCTGTTATAGATCCCCGTTCCGCTTATTCAGCTCGATATTTTTAAAATTAAACTATGCATTATTGAAATATGCATATGGCAAGCATGAACATGGTGTATCCTTTGTTCCCTCGTCTCCTCTCTTAATCTGTGTATGGTTGCAGTTACCTTGCATTACCCCTTTCATTTGCGCATAAGCCGCAGTAAACGTGGCAGCTATATAGAAATTACCATATGAATTCTTAGCTTTCTTACTTTTTTTTCGTTTTCCATTGATTTTCGGTGAAATAAATGTCAGATGTGAAGAACGTCAAGTGACGCATGTTAGCGTTACTCGTATTAATAATGATGCGTCAAAACATGACGTAGCTGCGAGGCGGTGACGAGAACCCTCGGGAGATACAGGATATGTCAGCAAGATCATCATCATCAATCGTACTAGTGAACAGAAGCTCATTGCCGCGGGCAATTCGACTCGTGGGCGAAGAGGAAAACATTACGAAATCACTATGTCTTCGTACCGTTATTGCGTGCTAGAAAGTGTTCTTCTCGAACGAATGAAGATCAACTTTTCGTCGAAGTTTCGCAGTTCACAAACAATTCATAAATTTCATGAACAGCATCAGCGCTGCACTGGCTATGGAGGCACCTCAACAGAACAACTGGGTAAGCGACACGGGCTGAAGAGACCATAGAAAATTAGTAGAAAACATCTCATTCTTTCATAAATAATTGCCAAAACTTAGGAGAAAACTCAGCGTCTGTTATGTACCACGTCTTTTTATGTAATGTCGTAACTATTTTAAACTCCGTATCCTTAAATTGAATTGACACTGATGATGTATAGGGCAAGTTTCATACGTGAAAGATTAGAGATATTTGATCAAAACGGTAAAATAAAATGATAGACACTGTGAAGGATTGGAGATTTATTTAAAGTATCATATGGGCAGTTAAGTTCACTCTATTGATATTAAGCTGAGTTTGGGCGTACTGGTAGAAATGTCTGTGAAAAGGAACAGAAGAAATGGCCACCAAAACGATAGGCTTACAGTATCTGGCCGTAGAAAAAGCTAACCAACGCATGATCAGCCTAATACCAAACATCATTATAAGTATGTCATGTATCATCATTCAACCTGTCGTGCTTATTAAAACTATTATTTAATGCACTTTGTTCGTACTTGTCTTCTTCTAAATACGCTTAACCGATATTTTTGAAGATAACGTAGATTTTTTTTTCCACACCTTGCTTATATGTGTATATCAATTTTTCTAGCCAGCTAAATGGAACGTTCAATACAAATCGACCTTCTACATAAACCCAGCATTTTTGTTTAGAGCCTTATTCATGACTTCGTTTTCGCGACGTAAACTGTGATCGAAAAGAAAAATAGAGACTATAATCAGCTGTTTCTGCTAAGAACCGTTTTAACTTAGTTAGCGGGTAATTAACCAACCTGCTACTACCGCACAACGTATTGGAATACAAAGCTTTCACAAATAAATATACAGCACGGAAAAGAGCCCATATATTGGCCTAATACGATGCATATATAGTACCCGCTTGCGCATAGATTCGGACATATATGTCTTTTCATCGGGTTACATAAAATAGGGCGATGAAATTTATAGGCGTTAATCGGAGACGTGATGGGGAGGCTGACCCTAAATATTCACAATATAACAATTTATTGGTAAAAATTTGTCGGCACAACTAATCACCTATGTATTATTTATTAGTTATAATTTATACATCATTTATATATAGATAAGCGAAAAAAACGTTATGATTGAATGGCCAACGAGGCTAGCCGTACCTATGACAGCTAGGAGAACAATGCCCATTGAGGACCTTCGAGCCACAATATCAGAAAATTCGTTCCATCTAAAGCAATAGACTATAAAACTTACAAGAAATTTTGTCTATAATAGATGAGATCACACTCGGAGGTCTCACGCCTACTATACCTAATAAGCGGCACAATTATACAATGGCCCTTTGAAGCAATATATGGTGGCAGTATAAACGAAAAAAAAAAAAAAAAAAAAAAACAGAGTGTTTTTTGAGACAACTCTATGTAATCTTGCGTAATAAGCTTGATTAACGATTCGTCATCTTTTGGTTAAGGGCTGTTACTTTGCCCAGATCTATTATTTGAAGTTTTAATAACATTCCTTTCTTTATTCTCTCGATTGTGTCTAGTAACAGTTTTTTCGCCCTAGAAACGAATCAGTGACTTTAATATGGCTGTTAGGTAAAAACACAAAGACGATGGTGTCTGGCGAAAGTCAAGAAATTGTTTCATATCACGTAACTTATATTTGTGAGAATAGGATTAGCATTCTAAGCCGGGGAGCGTCGTTGTTAATAAATTGATCATAGTCATGACACTGTTACCCTATAACGTGTTAAGTCAAAATTTAAAACCGTTCTTACAATTCACGAACCTTTTTTTTTTTCGGGGGCGTTTAGCTTCAGGCAGCGAACACAAATGACGTTAAAGAAGAAATTTCTCTTTTCAGTCATAAACTGCATATTATTTGTCGTTAGTGGGGTTTAAAGCTGCAAAATGTCACAGTAATAATAATCAACGTATATAGCTACGCGGTGTATACATGCATTAGGCACGGCGTTCGTTTATAGATTTGCTTCTTTTGTTTCCGTGCACGACTTCGTGCCATCTACTTCGCTCGATTTTAGTTTATATAGAAAGCCCATAACTTTGATCACTATATATATATATATTGTAATGCATTTCACTCATATCGCACAAATCTATGTGCATTATTATGTCAAACTGAGAGTATCTTGACTGACTTAAACCTACCAGATGATGTTATCCGATCAATGGCTGGCATCTGAAAATAAGACTTGGAAAAAGAATCCCAGCTGTACCTCACATTTACACTTGAACGTAACATTGGTTGATTATTAAAATTTAATAACCAGAACTTGGATCTAGACCCATTTAATAAATACAATCAAGTAATGCACTGCTGATCGAATGGCTAGCAATACTAGGCTCAACAAAAAAACAACTTGAATCGATAGCTTTCCTTTAGCGCGGTTCTCTTATTGGCTTATTTAATCTTCAACCTTACGATCGTAAAACGCCGATTAAGATATCTCCCCCTTGCTTTCGATAGCGTTCACTCACTTCTCTCCAAAGCAAAGGGAAATCCTGACACCAACCGCAAATAGGACGGACCTTTTAATCGCGTTTCGAAGGGTCATCAGCTAACAGTACCCGCTAGCGATGACATTTCATAGAGATTTCGTTGCAGCTATGAACTGTTCGAGCGCAATGAGAAGCCATCTTCAGAATCACGACTTCGTAGCGGCCGGGGGGTCCTGTGTTGTGTCAGCCGCTGTTTGACCGCGCGTCCAGCCTTGCCTCTGCTAGTCGGCTGTGTATTCCCCTATAATCGCTCATATATCCTGCAGAAACGGTGGCAAGAGGAGATGGAGGTAGTGGCAGCAGTAGCAGAAGCAGTGCTGAGGCCGACCATCACTTTCTTGATCCGGTGATTTACTTCACTTCGCTTCATGTGCTACGCCCCTTAGAGCTGCCATCGCGTAAATCGAACGCTGATCTCTATGAAGTTATTTGTGTAGACTTTAGACATTTGGCCATCTTTTTTTAGGCTCTTTCAAACCTCTTGCTCTATTCGTTCTCATCCCTTAGATACATTGTAAACAATTATTTTCTTTAGCAGAGTGGAAAATACGACAATAACTTACCGGCTTTACAGAGCTAAATGTGCATGAGAAAACGACAACTCGTAAATATCTCACACTGTATTTTTATACGCTTTAGTCTTCTGTAATACCTAACCCATGTAGTAAATGGAATATGATCTGTGATATACTGGAAGTGACTTACGACGAACGCTATGGGCGGTGATAATGTCGTAGGATGATGCTCTTCCTTCCGATGTGCGAACGATACATGAGCAAGTCCGGCTATAAACCGCTATTGTGGGCATTTCGATGTAAGAGCAAACGCTCGGAAACACAATAACCGTTTTTATGAGCATCGAAAAACAAAAAAATAAAATAACCTGTAATTTTTCGATACCGCGTACAAATTTCCTTGCTAGGTATTGGGCTGATAGTGCTGCCAGTTCGATAAGTTCACATACTAGCCAACATGCATTGAAAACGTAAATTTTCTTACAGAGTGGGTTTCGTTGCCACCAAAAAGAGAATAGGTGGCTACCGTAAATAATCGAGTTTTTATATTGTGTGTAGGCAATCCTATTAAGGTTTTAGCTAGCTCTCTCAAGGTTTAGATAACAATTTGATTTGAATATTTGGACGACTTTCCTTAGAAAGGTTGTGTAGCTTCCTTGTGTATCAATAGCTTATTACCTTTTTCCCCTAACGACTCCACTGATCAAACGTGTCACTTATGCTATAGAAGTCTACTATTCAGCCAACTGTCCGTAAAGGAAAGTTCAATTAAAAACTACGAACTACCACCATGGGCGTGCAAATGATCT
This sequence comes from Varroa destructor, assembly GCF_002443255.2. Taxonomy (NCBI): domain Eukaryota; kingdom Metazoa; phylum Arthropoda; class Arachnida; order Mesostigmata; family Varroidae; genus Varroa; species Varroa destructor. Next base: position 7,623,156 of record NW_019211455.1, read on the forward strand.
CTGCAATGAAGCCCAGAAATATATTCACTTTGAAATATTTGTTCTCGGTGGTACCTCGTTTAATCAGCCTGAGTCGATCCGAAAATTGTTCCAGGTTAGGTAGAAGTCACCCAGTTGGAAGAACAAACGTGCAAACATCAAATCTATACTCTAACACGGCCCACATAACCCACATAGCATAACTGCCGATTGGCCAATATATAGAAATTAGGGAATAAATCTTAGTGCTTTGAGAAAACGTAACGTAGTTAATACAAATAGATCTTATCTTTATCTATGCCCATGTCGAGATAGTAAGATAGGAATCAAAATAATTAGGAGTAAAGCATGCTAGAATATTCTGCAAGCATTTTTGTGGCCTGATAAGGCATTAAGAGGTAAAGTCTCATTGAAAAAGAGTAAACTTCGTGAAGCGTATAAAGCGATTTCCTCGTTTCTTGCTACTGGAACCTTTATTTTAAATTTAATCTATGGCACTGAAGTCTATCTATACAATAAAGGGCATTTCTCGAGGGGACTTTTACCACATAACCTTGACGGAAACGTAGCTCGGAGCAATTTTATAGTTCCAAGAAAGAAATGGAATAGACAAGCGCACATTTTGTTATGTTTAAATTCAATATAATAACCTTATCCACGACCTTAAAATTTTCGGCTCAGCAGCTCCTACAATCATACACAATGAATATGGGTAGTGAAATACTACGACTACTGAATATCAGCTGAAATCCGTACTGGACATATCGGTGCAAACTTCAGTTTCTCCCAGATCGTATCACGTAATAAAAACGTTGTTCGATTGGATCTCGTTTGACCGAGCTTCATCTTTCTCCATATCTACTTCACTGAAATGTAAACAGTTTCGGAACTATAAAACTTCAGTCTGAATGAACAAACGGCAGAATCGGATACTCTATTGTAGTTTAATAGCCGGACTATTGGTTTTTGCCTAAGTCTACCGCCGTTATGACCGCTCACTGAGGCAGCTAGATGAGTGTATGTCCAATTTTCAATAGATTAGGGACAACCCACAATAAACTATAACGTTCGAAAGACCCTCGCATCGCTGAAGAACGCTTCGTATTTAATTTGGAACCGTTAAACTATGAAGCACAATATTATATAACTAGGTGCAAGTATAGGCGACTAGATAAAGATTAAGGACGCGCTAAAGTCTTGACTTATGTAAACAGAGATTGTCGGTACAGCGCAAGCTCCGTTCGTATGAAAGCCACGTTGGAGCTTTCTGCTTGAAACTTCCGTGGAATTGGGGAATCAACAAACATTCATATAATGGATGGGTACAAAGTTTCGGCTCTAGCACTGCCATCGCCCATATAGGTTTAACTGAGTTAATAAACGTCATCATATTATCTGGGTCATCGACTTGTATAACGGGTTAGTAGTACCGCATCGGTGCTGAAGCACAAGTTGGTTGCACAGATCCCGTTCTCGGAGGTATCATAACATCTACACTCCATCACCTATACCTTTAACACTTTTGGAGAATGCATAGAACAATATTTAGTAATAAATTTATCGTATGATTTAAGGTCTGTTAAGTAAAATTGCTACTTTACCGCGGGAGCAACTTCTGAGAGCTTCCGGACATAAATTCGGAAAATAAACACAGCCGATATATTATTTAGGAAATTACTATTTTCGTTCTTTTTTAGATGTTTCAAGTTACGAAACATGAGCTTCGGCTACGAGTCTTTACAACTAAGTTTATATCAATATGGATGTTGTGGTATTTTAAACACCAAACTTATTTAACCTAACCACAGGGCGGAAAACAGGAGGCCTCATTGCTCCTTTTGCTCTAATAAAGAATGTTATAATTCGGCTATGTAAGCTTGACAATTGGGTGTACAGGATGTTTCCTCGATTAATACCTAATCGCCGTTAGAGACAAGTGGAAAAAAAATTGAAAACTTCCTGATAAAGCTGGTCCCAGTGCGGTTGTTCGGGCAAGCGGTCTGGTCTCCTTTGGTTATTTACTCTGTTATGTTTTGTGATGAACGACCCAATAGGCCAATAGCCCGTTCCCCATTTGAGACATCACCATCCGGATCACTACCGCCTCCGCTACAGTCGTTCTACGGGCTTTCTTTTCCTTATTAGAGGTGGCTGAGTGGAGAAAATTGCTATGGGGTTGTAAGGAAGCTTTTTGCTATGCCTGTTGCTGATCGAAGTTCGGTGTCAGGTACCGTCACACATTTCGCACGAAAACAAATCGAACGCAGACAAACAAAGCAATTTATTGCGACAAAGTCAGCGCTACAACCTTTGGAAGGAAAGGGAATGACGCTTAAAGGAATTGAAGTGAAAGAATTCGACGAATTGGCAAAATTGTCCAGCTATATTGAAAACAACATTGCCACTTGTTGGCGAACTACGAATGCAGGGTCTTATATTATAACGGGCGTAGGTCTACCACTATACGTTTCTTGCTTTAGGTTCTCACATTTTCCATAAAAAGGTATGCACTTGTAACAAGCAAAGCTTTCCTTAAGCATGCCTCTTTGGTTGTCCGCGGTAAAGCTGTAGATATAATTTATGCCGTCCCGGAGGCAAATAATCGAACCGCATGTATTTGCAGTACAATAAAATCAACCGTCGGGTACGTGTGCAATGTACGTATAGTCCCTGTCCCTGCATGCTGTTCCCGAATAAAGGAAACATAAAAACTCGAAACACTAGGACAATGATCTGCTCCTAATAACCGCTGAGCAACGATAATGATAAATAATGATAATACCCAAAATACATTGCATGTACGATAACACATCGTACTAACAGTAATAATAATCTCTTGATCTCCCCCCGATTCGTGTGCTGGCTTCGTTTTCCATTCATTTATTAGGAATGCCATCTCAAAGTCGCTCTTTTCAGGTAGGTCTTGCGCATCGCAATGTTCTGAAGATGGAAGCGGATGCAAAGTTAAATCCCTTCTGCTGCTGGCGCTCCTGTTACTCTTCATAACTCCTGCTGCTTCGACTGAAAATCTACTAAGAGGCTTACATAGGAGGAAGTACAATTATGGTGAATGTGGAGCAAGGAGGGAAACAGAGGGGCCCAGAGGGCAACCAGGCCGCTTAGCTGCAGCTATCGAATGTGGTCAAAGACTAACCTGGCTGTCTTCTAAGTGTTTTAACCATTTAGAGAGGACTCTAGCTGGTTTGGGGGATGTACTATGTTGGCAACAACCTCTTTCGGTAAGGTAGCGGTTAGCGTCTATTCGAACTGCACCCTCTGTTGCCAGCCCCAACGCTGCTAACACAGCTACCACTACCGCTGCAATTCCGCGTTCCGATCCGTCTATTTTTCAGGGGAACCTTGCTTGTTCAACGATCGGGAGCGACGACGGCCATAGACTCAGCGAGAAAAGCTTCGGTGACTTGTCGTCGGGAGAACGCACATTGAGATTTGACTGCCGAAGGAGCAGCTCACGTCGTGGGTTCTCTTCTTGACTTTCTCCGAGAGTAATAATCGCTACTTACTGATAAAACATCCATAAAACCCTATTTCTGAGTTCTGCGCTTCAAACAGCCTAACGCCGTCCATCTCTTGACTACCTTGCGAAAGTAAGACCTTAAATACTTGAAGAAGAAAAATGATTGGAGCTATTACCTGATCTCTCCTGCTTTCTCACAGCTAACGGCCAACAGGACTGATATGGCCAAGCAAGCTTACTTTAACGTGCTGGTTGCCTACCGCTTATGTGAAGATTCTATTCTCTCTGATAACATACACAAGCAAACCAACATAACTGGCAAAATTAATGCAAGTCACAAGGGTTTATGATCGGGAACTGCTACTGATAATTTTATTAATTTAACTTAAAACTCCTTTATCTAATAGAACGTACTATGTAAGTCATGCTGATGACAATTCGTTAACTGGCTCTTTTGGGGGAAAAGTAATCGAGAATGGACAGAAGAGAAGCTGGCAAACAAATCCTGAGTCCCAGATTGACGTGGCACAGTGACAGAAAGTACCGTAACAAGATAAACGGCAATAAGCTCTGCACACTTTTATCAGTTCTCGATTCTCGAAGCCACAGCTTCTTTTACGAAGCATATATCTAATTTAAGCGTCTTATATTAAACATGTCTATCTTGTAGTATCTCAATAAAATACCAAGCAAGATGAATAAGATAGTACACCTAATGGGTGTTATCAATTCATTTGAAAAACTTCATCCATCGTTTAAGCGGTACTTGTTCCGGCTGTGATTTCCGTCCTGTACGTTTTTGAAGACAGACCCTCACCGAAGCGCTGTATCAATGGTAACACGGTAAAAGCGGCAGTCTGCATTAAACAACGATAATCGCACCAGCATCCCTCGTTCCGCGAGGGACGGTTACAATTGTATGTATATATATATATCGTCGTGCCTGACGACGTACTCGACGAGTGTATATTTCTGGTTTGTCAAAGTGGCACGAGCTTGACGGGAACGTTATGACGAAACGATTTCAATAAACATTTTGTCAAGCTAGAAAAATTTCCAAACAAAAAAAAAGCGTTATATCATCTGTAGCTTTCATTAATTATTGCTACGGCTGCGTTAGTATTCGAGCCACAATGTATGATCTCTCAACTTTTTTTTTTTTGACTGTATGTGCCCTCAGTAAGTGATAAACTATATATGGCTATTGCCAAATTCTGCCATACACCTTGCCCGGCTCGTTTGAAATAGCTGATTTGTTCTAAATATAATTCTATATGCGTTGTACAGCTATAAGAATTGAATTGGTTCAATATTTTTATTAATTTGTCAAGAATAATAAGGCGTAGTTTAAGCGCGGAGCTTTTATTAATTCCATTTTACAAGCAGGATTCTCGCCTTTAGAGTGCTTAATGTTCCACTGTTTCGTAAAAACGCTTATTACGTTCCTATGTAATATCGTAAATAATTACGTTATGTTCTTTATGTATTTTAAGAGGCCTTGAATCTTGCCAGGATTACGTATATATGTATTTTACAAATTAAGAATTCAGTTTGCTTTTAGACGTACGATCGCTTTTTTGCGGCATAAGAAGACTACCGATGTGCTACCAAAATAGCTTGATTCACAGCATGATTACGCGTAAGCCTACTATTTACTGCAGGAGGACCGAAGTCCCATGGACGGGGCCTTTTACTGTTTCAGGTGCGATAACCCTAACAGTATTTGATTACGCTCTGCGTTTTTATACACACATATGTATTTCACCCTATGCCTGGCTAGATGATCTGACATCCATTTGAGCAAGTGCTCGGGCAAAAGTCCGGTTAATCGGGCAACGATCGTTATCACTTCTCACAGGAAATAAGTAGTGTCATTTTTGTGTCGTTCTAAGAGATCTTCGACTGGGGCATTTAACGCTAAAAGTTTTAACTTTTTCTCATAGTCTATAGATCATAAATTATTAGTAATATCCCATTTCTAACTTTGTTTGTTCATTGATCTCTAACGCACTGCGAAGGGTGCAAATGCAGTCAGATTCAATATAGGCTCATTATTCTTCTTACTATGTATGCGTTTGCCACGACACGTTCTTGGGCGTAACTTTTATCTTTCTGCGAGAACGTGAATTGTATACGGCTATAACTAATTACGTACGTGTCACCAGCTTAAGTACTTGGTGGACCTTTAATATTCACTCGAAAGAAGGTTCTTAGCATTATCCATGGCTTGCGCGTCCGCTGGTTTTCTTATCTTCCCATGTGTAATCAATCTACTTTGTCCTGTGACGTCAGAGGCCTGAATGGGAATACACTGAACAGATTCCCTCGAAAATCATTTAGGCTTTTGATGTTTTGTATATAAGGTAATAATACTAGGTAACGAATATTCCATAAGTGGAACCAACTTGTGAGGCATTTGCCATATTTTTTCGATTACATGGGACAGATTGAGGTCAGCGTTTAGTAAGTTGCCTAATGAAAGTTGACTAGGGTACAAAGGGGGTAGACTTACCTAGCTTTTAGGCCAGCATGGTAACTTGAAAAACTGTTTCTTTCGTGATTGAGAAGATGACAAGCGGGTTTACAACCACGTTCTATGGCCGTGTGTGGTCTTGGTTAGCTCATTTCTGAGAAGCAAGAGCGGTACGAACCTAAAAATAGATAACTAACGTTTGAGAGTCTATTCCGTAGCAAAACGATTGTTGGAGTGACACTAGTGAGAAGTGTACCATCTGGTCACAGGGGAGACTGCTAACAGTTTCTTCGAATAGAAGAGGCGTGGAAAGCACTGAGCCCCGAATATTTGAACTAGTAATAGCAAAGGGTAAAGAAGAGACAATTGCAGGAACAGAGATGCGCTCTGTAACAAGGATGAACAGAGCTGCCGTGGCTGTGGCTACCGTCTGGAAAGGTCAGAAGGGGGTAGAATAAGTTGCGTGGCTCAAAGCAGTCTGATCCCGTCAAGGGGACGATGAAACTGCTCCGGATGCCTGCTACAGAGAAAAGCAAATAGCTTATAAGGGCTGACAGTGATTGTTCTGTAACAGTAGTATTCAGCTTCTGGCCCCCTAGTAGAAGTGTTCTGCTTGTTTCATTAGTCTGACTTTACTAACGCCATCTATTTCATCACTGATGTTTTGCCTGCGAACGCCAAGCAGTCACAAAGGCATCCTATAAAGTTCGCAGGAGCCCCGCCGTTAAAAATATACGAATCGTTCTGTACCGTTGACACTTATAAGAAATGCTACATTTGCAGTATTCATGCAAGCTTAATTTCGCCATGTTACGTACGGCTTCTTCTAGGTATTTGGTGCGCCATCAAAGACGGAAAATAGAAACAAGAACATACTCATGGAGTGTTTACGAGGCCATCCGATCCAGCTTAATATCTATGGCGCCCGAACGACCACGCTAATGGCCCGTATGAGTTTAAAGAAAAACAAATGTTTATAAACTGCATACGCAAGACTACTACTAGATCTATTGCAGAACAGCGTAATACGCAAAGCTTAATAGGTTGTGCTGTGCTGCATGCCCCATTATGCAGAAACAAGATATGGATAGGGTGGCCATAAGTTGAACTATTAAATTTTGTAGTTTTTAATCATAGTTAACTGTCGGCCTATATCAGATATTTATGCACTAGTACTATACATGCCATACAATACTTATAAATTACGTCAGTATTGCTAATTGCTCAACCTTCATTACAATGGCTTACCATAAAATTAGATAAGGCACATGATAAGAGCCGGAGCAGAATTTCCTAATAATGTTTATACGTCATTTGCCCCTTTATCACCTTTCAGGCAAAACTTGATTTTGTTTTTTTAAGAACAAGCTTGGATCCGTTTTTACTACTTTCTCATTGAACTAGAGAGTAAAGGTTTTCAGCAAATAGGATCATTATGCAACCTATCAAAAATTATGTACGAAGTGTTGCTTGTGTAATGTTCCTTAACCCATATCACAAACATGGATAGTAGAGAATCTTAACTACACGAGAAGTACTATACCTTATTTTTCTAGGGATGTCCGATCGAAGTCAACTTGTACGCGTCTAAGTTACTCATAGTTAATATTATAGGTCTTGCATAATTAATTAAAATACACGAACTGGGTCGATCATGGAAGTTACCCGAATAATTTGCCTTATGGTATTTGCTAGGGGTGAAGTTGGTTCGATTTCACTGTTTTTTTTTTTTTGCTAATTTCAACGCGCTCTGAATAAAGAGAGATATGAAAGCTACTATTATATATATGTGTGTATATATATATGTATCTACATATATTTATGTATATAATTGTCTGTGAACGATCTGCCTGGACCTAGATATTTCTTACCTGAATGAATGCTTGATTCTACGGAAACATTTGTACCCATTCCCTCCATCAGGCCAGCGCCGTCAAAGGAAGAGTATTGCTGTTTCTCCTCTTCGTAATGCAAAATGATGAAACGACAAGAAGGCATTTGTTCTAGGAGCTGGGCCAATTTGAACGTGCTTTACTGTTACCGTTTTTATTCAATAAACGTAATACTTGTTCGTTTGTTTGTTATTATTATTATTATTATTCAAATATGACCTTTTTTGTTTTTGTAGTCAAAAGCATGAACAATAGTCAATATAAGGGTCGATTTAAGCATGTAAAATATATCTGATTTCCAATTTACGCCTCATATTAGGCACACGAATCCGGTGAAATCCGACATCAAATAAATTATGGATTAGGGTAAAATTATGATGTTTCAATGTATGTCAGAAGTACTTTTTGTTGTACGCTTGTTTTAGCGCCTCGGCAGCTCCTGGTCTATCTACGTCCCTATACGTAATTTCTTTATCTATGCTTTTCGAAATACATCGTTATCGGGATACTGCTTGTTCTCCAGTAGCCTTTTTTTCATCACACGCAGGAAAATAAGCGAGCTGAAATTAAGATTAGATATCCCGTTGCTCGATCCAGAGAGAAATTGAGACATAATTATGAAATCTGGCATTGTCATCAAGTAAGCAGACTGCGTGTTTCCGACTGACATGACGACGATTCATGAGTTTCTTGAGGAACCCGAGATAGCGGACTAAACCTGTTCTTTCATTTTCGATGAATATGCCCGAGTGGCAGATGCCGTTGATGTCTATTGCGTTGGCCTTGTATTTGAACCTACATCAAAATCTCATTTTAGGGTAACGCTGTTTCCTCTTTTCGTTCCCTTCCGTTGGCGGTAAAGACCAAACTGGGCCTCGTCTACGGCGACCGTATACTTCAGGCAGTTTTGCTATTAATGAATATTCCCTAAACTGCATGCGGAATACATCGCGCGCATTTCCAACTGGCCTGAAGTTAACTTACAAGGGACCTCTTTCTTATTCAGTTTCTGCACTTCTAGTATTTCGGTTATAATTCTGTAGCTCGTTGCCCAACAAAACGTTCCAAGCTTTGTTTTCGTAAAAAGTTTTCTTGATTGCGACAATGCCTTCTTGCATTCGCTGGTTTTCGATACTCTAGTTTCCGTTTTTGAAACGTTTGCGCTACTTATATACCATGTTTTTGCTCAAGGCCTCCTTGTCTAATGTCTCCCGATAGCTTTCCATTGCGCTGTGTCCTTCAAATAGTAAAAACTTGATTTCTGAAACTAAAAAAAAATGTTTTCCTTCTATGCTGATTTCTGCTGGAGTACACTTAGTCGTTTTCCCTCTCACATGTTTCGAGGACCGAAGAATTTTCCAGCTAAGTTTCATCTTAATTTCAAAATCGGCCAAATTTGCTAGTAATAGCCTACTAGTTTACACTTATAGAAAGTAACTTGTCATATTAAACTATATAAATATTTCAATTACATAAATCATTAAAATTTATTGGCCTATAGTTCTATTAAAACTACCTAGGTGTATCTGTGCATTAGATTGCTCGTCTATCATGTGTCAAAGCTGCGGACATTTTTTGTACGTATATGTTTCAATACTTTAATATATAAGATCGTTGTAGGTGTTTGTGGCTACAATAGATGAAAACTGAACAGGACCGAACCATTTGATTAATACTCTTTCAAGATGTCGGTGGGGCGGAACTACATAAGCTAGAATTTCGTTAACGTGATCGCTGAAAACAACCGATGAACGGGCGCTTTCGATTTTATACTGGAACTGCCGTTCTGTCGCTAAAGTTAACTACACTTCTTTGCATATGTTGTTAGTGATATTATAGGAACTGTCTTAAGAAAATGGTAAAGGTAAACACTTCTGCACAAAGGGCGAAACATGGAAGCGTAAGGGACATGAGACGTCCACTAGTGGCGACTGCCACTTTCATTTGGAGTCATCAATGTTCTAGGATGTAGCGCTTACTGCGACGTGTAGTTTTACATAAGGGCTACCTTTGGCTCTCATCTTACTTGTCAGAACCATTAGGAAAAGACATACCAGATGCTCTCATTTGGATAAAATAAGCAGTCCGTGCTACAACAGATTCAGTCTCAAAAGATGAGGTCATATGGGAACTAATTGTTTCGTGCGAAGAAGCCTGTCATTCTGATAAAAAGATTACGTAAAAAACTAGAGGAAACATGTTTTTCTTTTGGAGAAGACTGATATCTGGCTAAAGAAACCGATATTTTATAATCTCTTACTGCCAAGTTAGACAGGTCAAAAATTAGTAATCGTACCGTAGGTCCACTCAAAGTTCTGTTGTAAAATGTCAAACTACTCTTTGTACAAATACGGTCACATCTCAAGGGTCGCGTTCTGTTTGAGAAGAGTGAAGGAACGACCGCACCATTTTGCAGAGTCAGCTGACCGGACTGAACCTTGTATTCCTATCGTTGTTATGCATGATTATATAATATATAATGATCCACGTTAAATTCTAATTTATTCTCGTGATTATCAGCAATGTAGTAACCGTCTGAACTCTTTCAGATATAAGCAAATGTTCCACGCCGCTAACAACAATAACACGATATTGTACAACAATTTGCCCAAGTTGATTTATACTTTGAGGCTGCTTAATTCTTCCAAGCTCTCCATAAAATTAGGATCGATGGCATCTGATTTCATAATGTTCAAAGTGTCGAGATAATCATGTACATAACTCAATGTAATGACTTTAATCGATCGTAGCTTACTTTTAATTTGGCTAAAAATGTAACCAGAGGAGAAACGGAACTTCAGTAGAAAAAACGAGATAGCTCATCTGTGTTTCTATCGTCCAGCGAAACCTTATTGAAATGCTGAAAAAATACTTCGCTGTCTCACATGGCGCCACCTTTTAAGATGAAATCAAAGGAAAAATGAAAACAGGAAAAACGCCAATTGCCTTAAATTCTGGACTTTTGTGCATCTCAAAAGTTTTGACACACTGATAATATTAGAATTACGTTCCCTTGCTAGAAAAAAAAACAAGATTACATGCATAGGCCGTCACGTCTTAGCTCCTCTTTTAGATACCATCACATACGTATAAATGCGTAGGACATTACATAGGGAATGGCCTCTTAATACACACACACACATATTTCTTGTAGTGCAATAGCTCTTAGCCAACTGCTGAGAGATGGCCATTTTCAACTTACTATGTTCCTGTGGCACCTCATTGCAAATAAGTTACATGCTGCTGGTGCACCGTGCCGCGACGAACTTTCTATGGTTCGGCATAAGCGACAAACTCTGTCGCGACAGCTGACGGAACTCGTGGTGACAGTATGTATCGCGCAACACCGTACCAAGCAGTCGGCTATGTAAGGCTCGAATATATTGGCACCCATTCGATAAAGGACCCGGGGCTTTAGGTCGATATCGACCTTTTTGTTCGGAAAACGCTAGGCCGCCCTAAATACAGGAGGGACGCTGGATGTCAGGTCGACAGAGAACGTAGCGGAATCGGGTCTTTTTCTTGTTCTTTATATATCTTCCGATAGATAGTTCGGCGGTCTCCAGTCTAGCTGATATATATATATATATATATATAGCAAAAGCGGTTAGGAAAAGATGTGCAATGACTGTGAAAGCCCTTTAAGCATCTTTGGCCCTTGCTTGAAGCAAGATTGGTTGAGATTCGTTGCCTTCAACTTCGTTTGAACTAATCGAACGGTTCCTATGACATGACTCGATATCCGTAGCGATTTTGATGTACCGAATAACTGGCGATTAGAGACATCAGTAATCATTTGATCGGAAGGCAAGACGATGAAGGCTCAAAAGCTCAAGGATATCTAAACTACCTATTATTATTGTTTTTATTAATCATAGATACATAAGGGTGTGAAACATTTTTTTTTATGAACTACCTTATTACTGATTTTCTCCAAGCATGTCCTTTATGAAGCGACCTTCAACGGTTTGACTGAGATCAGATAGCTAGTTCATGGATCATACAACAGGCATGTCTATTTTTAATTCTCTGTTGCTTTTCAGAGAAAAATTTATTTCAGGTATCCTTACCTTCAGATATGAGCACCTGAATAAACAAATCCCTTTAAGTTATTACATCTTAACAATAAACGAATCACTTGTTATTATGCGTATTTATTTTGTTGTTATTGAATTTATTATGCGACTACATCAAGTACGATAGGTTTCTGCTTTTAAAAAAAGCACAGCATTCAGATAGATATACAGATATTGCAACTATGAATACGTCAGGCTCGTGTAAGAACAGGAACTGTCCTACGCACAATTACGAAATATACTATATGAACGTACAAAAAAAAAGAAACGAAGTTTTGAAGGTAATGCAGCAAGTTATAGATGCGAAGCGTCCGGGTGTGATTTGGATAAGTCAAAAATCTAAAGTGGCGCTCGAATATTTGAAATTCATATTTCAACCTGGCCTATGATAGTATATAATGTAGCCCTCTGCAACTCCAACTTCGCACTCGTTGGAGAGCCTTGAAGAAGTTCACAAATAACCACAGAGACGATATTACAGGCAAACCTTATTAATAGACAAATTTACAGGCCAAGTAAGTCTTCTGTAGAAATGTCTGTTCATTCATCTCTCAGCTGTATACATTACAACGGATCGATGAGTGCCGTTTGATCACACATTCGCTTACTATAGCATAATACTATCGGTAGAAATGGATATATTTTCCCAGGAAGAGTGCTTGTCTAACATATCCATACTGCATAGGGATTTTTTTAGTACCTATCAAAAAAGACTAGCTTAGAAACAAACAATTGTATACATACAAGGAGCTCAAAATCAATGGCTAGAAGCTCAATGATTTGAAGTGTTCCTCTTTCTTTTCTCCGTTTGTTTTTCGGCCTGCGTTGGACCCACGCAGCCTGAGTAGTTTGCATTTAGCTTAGACAATATTGCGATTAGAATGATAGCCTGCTAATCCTGAAGTTCCTGCCACTCATGCGTTATGCTCAGTTGGGAGAGGGAAAGCGAAAAAGCAGGTTTATTAGGTACTTTTTAAGGGTTCGGTTTGATTTCCGTTGTAGACGATTTGGGACCTTGACCCCGATAAGAACACATATTAATACGGCAAAGCTTCGAAAATGTGGATCATCTAAGCTAGAAAATGGCTAAAATATATAATTATGTCATTGAGGACAAACTGGTCTAGGTTCTACATTATAACAAATTTATTGAAATAATCAAATGTTCATTCAGGACAGATTTCAAGGACGGTTTATTGTTTATATTTCGGTACATCACCGAGATATTTTCGAGATATTGTGAACTATTTTTTTCTTTAGAGAATTTCCTCCAGTTTGGCAGTCGGTAGGATCGGTCTGATAGTTTATTGGTGCTCTCTAATGATCTATCCGGCGCTCGTTTTAAACAATAAAAAATTAGCTTTGTAACAAAGAACGTCACGAGCAAAAATCTGGCCTTTATATTGCCTCAGATAAAGTATATCGAAATCTCCTCCTTTTAACAACTGATGAGCGCCATATTTGTTGTATCATAGAAATTTGACAAGGAGAGGTAAAAGAAACAAAATAAAATGTGTTACTATTTTCAGATTCAGTCAATTAACACCATGTAGTTACGGATAAAGTTGAATGTTCAACGCAGAGGTCTGTTTTATAGAGGCCAAGAGTTCTAGCAGTGAGGCGGTATATTACTGCGCTGTTAGTGACTTGCATGCCTACAAGTAAAGGAAGTCGTCGAGGGAAGAATGGCTTAAAATAGATTTCACGATTGTGGGCGTCTTAGCTATTAATAATGGGGTAAATGAGAGCCTTGTGAAAGTCCTCTGTACCGTGCAATGACCCGTTTACATAGTAAACTATACGCGCTAAAAACTGGGAATGCCATCTCGTTTGCCAGCGCTAGTAACGTATTTATGTGGACTACGTGATAAACCTTGGGTCTATACGCATAGAACAGTTGGTAGAGTTTAAAGAAACCCCACTAGTGAAGCTCTGCTACTAAAAGTTTGAAAACGTATTAGAATTTATGCCGAGCTAATAACAAAAAGCATCAACAATTAACTCCAAAAAAAAAAGAGATTTCTCAAGCTTTAAGTAATTCATTATGTAGTTTACTGAATATGTTTTTCAATTTCAACTACTTTTGGATAGATATTTTGACTTATTTTTTAAAACTCACAAATTTAATAGACTATAACAACTAGAGTGTATGGCGAATTAATTTAAGGTAGTGCTGCTTAAAATCTGCCATATCGGTAATAATTCTATATTTAATTATGTATTACACAACCGATGGGGCTATAGGAAGAGAACTAACGTATATTTATAAATAAACTACAACATTTGAAGGATTTCCTATACTTTAAATTCATTGGGGCTGTTCACAAAGCATCGTACTTTGCAAAGTCAAAGGGGATCAGGTCCTTAGGGAATAGGAATTAAGCCTAGTATTTACGAGGTTATTTTGTCAAATAAATGAGAAAAAACATGAAAGCAAGTAATTAAGACGTAACATACAATTAATACTTCCCTAAGACAGAACAAATGACTATCGTAAAACTTAATAGCAACGATGACTAAAGGGCAGCGTCCAGAAACGACGTCTACGTACTTCAATTAATCTTCACGATAGAAAAATCTATTATTAAATACGATACGATAAATTAATATTTTCCTTCGTGAAATATTAGCGATTTTGGATGCGACTGGAGTGTACCATTCGTTCCATGTACTTGGCGGGCCCCTGCATAACGAGGTCCTAAAGGGTTAGCGGGTGCGAAGCATTCGATGAGAAGAGTGAAAGCTTTTCTATGAAGGATGCCATCAGGAAGAAGATACTAAGGTATTATCTGTTTAAGTTCCTCGTTAGCGTTCAATTTAAGCGCTCGTTCAGAACAGGTTGAGGCACGCGTGAGATCCGAACAGAGTTTGGGTGTCCCGGGCAAGCAGTACTCTATGAGTCTACTGCGCTAAAATCCATTCCATGTTCGTTAGCTTACAAGATCTTGCTTCAAAAAAGGTCCACCGTTCCGAAAAATCCGTTTCTTTAGTAAATGCGAGCATGCTAGGCGATCAATGCGATTACTAAAGCATCTCTCAGTCAAATTTTTTTTGTTAACCTTTCGCTTCACGTATATCGGATATGAAATACTTTCATATATATATATATATATATATATACCTAAAAAAATGTTGTCAGTTTAATTGCAGGACTAAGGATCAAGTAGGCTAAGATAGTTCTTACTACGCGTGTCAACCACGAGACAAACGTTAATTAGCCGCCTTTAGAGCAGACTCACAACTAATAGAATTGTTCGGGCAATCTCTGCAGGGTCAGGACGATTAAAAATGCAACACTGCAATAGTGAAACAAAATGACGAGGATGTCTGTACCGATGTCTAGGTTAAAATATATATTCAAGTGAACCACTTAAGTTATTTTGGCAAAAGTTTGAGCACTTGCATAGAGAAGACACTGGATGCGGGAGCTCTATTGAACGAAAAGGATTTTCAATTAAAGGTGCAACTGAAATTATTCACCTTGTCCTAAACTATATTCACTAACCTCTAACATACCTCTGGCTCGGGTTTTTGCAAGAACCTGTAGAAGCCACTGAAGTAAACCACTTCGCCTTTGGCCATTCTGCGTACTAATAGGATGAAGTCAATCAGGTAGTTCTGCCTTTTAGTAACGGTTTGATTGTTTATAGCCTGTGATCGTAGCCACGTTTTGTCTAGTATCCACTGGACATGCAGATGATGTTTCCAACGCTGGTATTACTTATGTTATATATGATCGAATGTTTTCTTCAGTCGAATGAACGCTACACTTGAGTCATAGACCATTTTCGGAATTTGCATGTACCGAATGAACGAAGATATTTCCCTACTCTCAGACAAGTCAAGAGGAGCATCGCGAGTCGATCTATATAGTATATAACAGACGATATAAGGTTGCAAAAAGGGTAAAAAGAAGCTGTACGCTTTTAAACGCATTAAAAAGATGGCTACGTTATACACTCTTACCCAAATCCAGTTAAGCAATACTAAATGATGAGAGATGGCGGCGAGTTAGCTACGTCGGGTTTCGCAAAGTAAGTTGCTCAGAAGATACAATAACTACTCAAAACTTGTATATGTATAAAGATGTAGAATGGAGCTGTTTAAGAACGTCGGTTTTCAAGAGTTGGCAGGAGTCCTCTATTAAAAATAGAGAGACTACTATTCAACCTTCGATTTCAAACTTGAATTACGAATATGAAAGGATACTAATTGGAAACAAGCACACCATATAGTTTTAAGTTAACAACTTGTTCTGCTGACGTGATATCTACGAGATGCTGATAACATGGATTCATCAACAAAGATAAGTTGCGAGTTCGCTGTACAGATTTTTACATATAGCTTCCTCTGCGGCAGCCGTGAGAACATTCGATGCCTTCTAGGAACTCACTGATAGTTTTCATCTTGTTTCCCTACACATAACTTTATTTAATTGACCCTATTTCCCTACATGTAGGCCATATCGATCTGACGAAGAATCAGGCACTACATTAGATACATGTCTATACACACAAACGTTCATAACCTAATGCGTGCAAATTTGTAAAAACACGCGATTTTTCGCTTACTTTATGATTGCATGCGTAGATTAATTTGTCAATCTATATATTGTTGTGCCTTCTCGTGGTTGACTGAACTAAAATCTACATGAAGAAACGACGAGCCAACTTGGGCCCATTAGAATTCGTCCTATCTACTAGCTAAAAATGTATTACTTACCATTGAATATATAATATTGCCCTGGCGCACTGATAATGTAACTGGCTGCCGTTTCAGCGGGCTGGGTCGAATAGCGTGTGCTGCCTCGTTGGCACGTCGGTTGGCACGTTGCCAGCCAGATGGCATCAGTGCTAGGCTGTAAAGCTACCGAGTCACCTGTTGGGTGTGGGTTTTGGATGCAGAACTAAACCGGCAGAACCTTAAAGCACTTCTGGACTTGCAAAACGATCGCCCATGCGAACACGGTAGGTTGACAAAAGAGGAGAATGGACATCAAGGCTATACAACTGATGTCGTCTGCATGATTGCTTCTTCCCTTGCCACACCTAGAGGCCTACCCACTTCTGCTGCGCTAACAGGTGTCTCGAAAACTTCCTTCAGGCAAAGTTCCTGGCCGGTTTTTTTTGTATGGCACCTAGGAATAACGAACATGTCGGTGACTTCGCGGCGGCGGCGGCTACTGTGATAATGACTTTTTCTAAAGCTCGTCGCTGCGGCTGTGTTCTCGTTTCAGCTGACATTATGGCAGCAGTCAGGCACGAACGAAGGCAGTCCAACGATAGTAAAGTCCAATACGGTGATCCGATTTCGCACGGCAGAATATCAAGTTGAACGTGAAAACACTAAACAAGTACATCACTTCTCAATAGCTATAACGGCAGTAGCAAAACTGAAAGAAGGACCTACCTGCGAAATCTAAGGCCAGCCCATATCTGAACCACATATACACAATAAATATCCGAACGACACTAAGAATTATCATATAGATATATAAACAAAGTCTGCTGACGACGACGGAACCCCGCACAGAAAACTAGACATTGAAATGATTATAGACTTAGTATATGCGATTTCTGATTGTAACATACGTCCTTACAGGTAGCAAAAAACATACACGTGCATAACTGTTGATAGAGAACCACGTTCAGTATTACACAATTGATTTGTTCGGTTAAATGCGTGAACTTGATCTTTTTTTTACATCACGATAAACCTTACGCCGCAATTCACTCATTGAAATGTGCCACGTCAGAGTCATGCTTTTAATGTATTAAAACAGTACCCGTGTGTATCGAACCTCTTTCTCGGTCCTAGCTGTACACAGCTGAAGTTGGTAAGTTTGCACTGATATGACCTATGGTACCATTTTTCAATGCATTACTAATTCAGCCGCAATGCTATACCGTCATCTTCTGTTTTAATCTAGACGACATTAAATTTGCCTATCGCTATCAACAGTATCTTTCCGAATAATACGATTAATCAAAACACTGGCAAAAAAAGGTGTTTTCCTCACCACTCCGGCTGATGATTGACACTTTGTCTTCTGTCCTTTTTTTCTACATGTGAAGGGACGTCTATGTTCTTCTATATCCGACTGCCGCCCTAGGGGCCATCGGACGCGAGTAATCTACTCCCAACGCTCTGGCGAGCGATGACGCTTAACTACAATGGTGTAACCTTTCTTTAATGGGATCTGGTACATTGCGTATTTTATGAGAAAATTTCCATTTGTGCTTCATGTTTTTCTTTGTGCGTGCCACGCATTAGTTTACCGCCGAGCTCCAATTTTTCTGGAAGCTATTCAAACCTGCTCGTCTTCGTGCCTATATTCCGTTGACTTCATTTGTCACCATAATGGAAGTCCGCAGGCAAGCGTGTCACTGGTTGGCCGAATGTACATTGTTATCACGTGTTTCGTTATAACATAAAAAATGATCGTAATAACAATACTACTAATATTAATAACAATGTAACGGATACTATGACACATTATGACCGCGTTCAATATGGCGTATTGCTGAAAACTTTAAAAGTCGGTAAGTTGTTAAACACAGTATACTTTACATTGAAAAACGTACGGTTTACTATTAGCTGCAGATATTGACTGCTATTTATGACAATCATAAAAATGCGGTAAACTTACTATAAGAACATACTGCGTCTAGTGCATTATTACTACGCTTGAAGCTTGCTTAAGAACCACTGGTTTTTAGCCCTGGGATGTGTCATTTGTTCCCTAACGAATTAGAATCTACACTGTAATCAAAGAAAAATTTTCATTTCTTTAACTGCTAATTTTCGCCTATTGTATAAAGCTCGAAAAATGTCCTTTACTTGCTATTATATATCGCTAAAGCCTATGAGAAGCTGATTTTTTTGAGGTTTCTAGGTGTCGGCCTATGCGGTGGTTCTTTTTACGTGCGTAAACGTTCTACAGTCTGTACCTTGATATTCGTCCTTTTTTTATATCAAGCATAATTATCAGAGTGGAAAGCTAGCTAGCTAGCTAGCTAGCTAGCTTTCTCTTCCCATAAAATAATTTTCAACGAACGTTTCCGCCATAGGTGTAACTATTGATTCTCGCAGTGGTGCTTCTACAAAATTCTATCCTTCTGGCAGTATTTATTTTATCTATTGATTAACGAAATATACCCTATGTTTAATTTAAATATCACCGCATCGACATTTTTGTATTTTCTGATAAAAATAGGCCTTCAGCTCAGTGCATCACGATTCAGTTCTGAGACGCTCGTAAGTGCTGTTATGTGATCCGAAGACGGTTATTCTACATTTTTCAGGATCTCTCTGAAAGAGTGTGCGGGACATTTTAATAACTAGCGACGTTAACTGTGGTTATTAGGCAGATAGAGCCGATCCACTAGACGCTTGTACAAAGCCGAAACAAATACAAGGTACGAAGTTATCAACTAAACGTATTGGTAAAATATAATAATACCTATGAATATTTGTATAAATTGTTTAATATAATGTAAGAAGTAAAGACGCTACCAGATTTTTCGGCGATGTCCGTGTTGAAGCCCAAAAATCTTCTTACGTTTGAGGTGTGAACGCTCATCAAAATGTTAGAAGAAAGCGATTGCCAATTTGGCTCAAGCCATGCTCGATTATTGATTATTTTATAGTGTAACCGAAAGGAAATAGAGATTTGTGTATATACGTTTACATTCATGCACAATCCGCGGTGGAAGTTATGTCGAATTGTAGCAGGATAACTGCATCCGAACTTAACTAGGAGCCGGTTTTGTACAGGCCTGACCTTGTCCGAACCTGTTTACTCGTATTATTGCTTTTACTATTATTGAACAAGGCTGGCTAAGTGTTGATAGTTGGGTCCCTTTGCGCTATGTGCGAAATACGCTGATGTGTCTTGGTATTTGTTATTACCCAGATATTCTGATATTCCTATAAAAGTAAGTGTATAATCTGAATCTAATTAATATTTTTTGATATAGTGACATGCATAGACGGCAACGATTTACATCATGCCTGATATTCCCTAGCAATAATTTAGTTTGTATGAAAACACGCGTACTTTAATGTGTCTTCTGTAATAAACAAAAGAGCGCTTTCATAGACATGACTGTGCGGAATTCTACGGTGATTTAGGTAATGAAGCGGACCGCTATGCACTCAAGCAACTTTGTCTAGGTTAACTTCTTTGTGATGGCCCCCCGAGGCGTGTCTCAACATCATTATCATTGGTGGCCTACGAAGGGGTACAAAGAGATTTTGCGTTTGCAAAACGGTCTTTCCACCGACATCTGGTAAAGCTGCAATTTTGGTCTCTTTTGCGATAACCGTTAATTTATTGTATATTGAAATTTGTGCATGGTAATAAACAAAACAGAAAGCAAATTTCTTACTTGCCTTAACTGTAATTACGGTTTCTACATAGAACGCGCTCTTTGAAAACACAAGCTTTTCCTTGATGTCTAGCGTCGAGGTCTTGAGTATAAGCCGTGTACAATTTCAGATCGGATAGAATCATTAATAATTATAAGGATATGAAAGAAAAAAACAATTTTCGGATACGCAGAATATAACGGAGATGACTCTTAGCACTGTTTTCCGCCAATGAAAAGAATAGACAAATATATATATTTAAATAGTTCTAAGTTGGAATGAAGTTAAAACGCAAAGGTTGGCATCGATGTTTTCAGGCGTAGCTTCTTGGATCCACTGTAAGAGTAAACAAGATCGCGCCGTGTTTTTTTCAAAATTTTCCGCGGTCTTAGACCTGAATGCTGTAAAAAAATCTAAAATTACACAATTTGTTGTCGTTCTTATTCGTCCTGTTAACCCGTTGCTTATCAGAGAAAGATCAAGGGTCCCTACTTCAAGCCCCGTCGATAACACAACGATGTGCTCTAGTCTAAGTTGTTGACAGACGTTACCACACTTCTACTTATCGTTCTTGCTATTACTATCTGATTTTCTTGTTGTCTCTGACTCAGCCTATTCTCCCCCGCATGCGCAGTTCAAGCTGCAAGATAGCATAAACAGGACAAAAACGGCACTATGTCCTACTCTGACGCGAATTTCGGAGCACCTATTAGTCAAAACATTGCCTCACTTCTTACAACGAGACAATAGAAAAGTCTTTATAACGATTTTATTCAAACAGAATCATAATTTTGCTTGTGCTATCGCAAGCGGACAACTGAGGCCATAGCAGTTTAGTAGAGAGCCAAGCCCGATGACTCTCCCAGCTTTGTTTGTGTTACCGCTGCAGTGTGCCAGGCAAGAAGCCAGGACGGGCGAATTATGCCGTACCGCTTATTTCTAGTTACTGGTCTACGTACGGATAACGATGTTCAGCCTAATCGGAACATCGTTATCTGTACTCTGAGCAAAGCGCATTAAGCTTCTAAAACTCCGGTGTCAGAAAAAAGAAAAAAAAAGAAACTAAAAAAATACGATTTCGATGTAGATATTCCAAGTGAGCTAGACGAAGAGGGCAAGTATTATGACGCTGCATATTGGGGAACTGTTCGAATCGGGAGGAAAACAAACCATGGGGCACTTTTTGGATTGAAGACGCGGATGGTGACTTTGATTATAGGCTAGCATGCAGGTTCATTTTCTCATAGAAAAATTGCATTGTATAACTAAGGAAGGAGCTCAAGCCTAAAAACAAGTTTAGCGGTTCTCCGACGTACATGGCCAAAGCCGATCCGCTCGCGCTTATTTATATAGAACTTAATATTTGCATTATGTATTCTGCCAGTAATTCTAAGTTAGTTGCAATAAAATATGGCAAATCACGATAATTTTTTGCTAACATGTTAAAACCTTCCGTTTTGAGTATTTATGAAAGCTGTGTATGTCATACGAGCCAAGCTATTTCAAAATTCAAATGCGTTAGTACGTACAGAATTTCTGCGGCTTAGGTTACGTACTTATAGACAGATTATGCTGTTAGATGTGGTTCACTGGTATACTTATCTTTTGTGTAAGTAAAGTCTTGTATCTAAAATTATAGCCCACTGATCTTTTGCAGTGGCTCTAATTTAACTTAGTTCTCCCACGTTCGATTCAGATCTTACATTTTGTTATATTTAAGAACGCCACAGGTTGGTAGGGTATGTGTTCCTCGCATCGTTTCAACAACACACCCTTATTAGTGAAATACTAGTGATGTCAACAACCAGGATGGGGCAGGTTAATCGTTATCTAGAATTGTCCTGTACGTTGCAAAGATTCAGCAAAACAATATCCTATTCTCCACTAAAGAACGATTGATAAATGTGACCATTTAATGACAAATCTCTGTCAAAAGTACCTTTTTGTTGATTTTCAAGTATTCGTTTGTCGCTATAGTAACACTTGAATAGAGAAAAGATTTATCCAGCTCTCCTTGTCAATTAAATTTTGATAGATATTCCTATGGGTTAATTTGCCAAAGGACGATAGTTCTGCGTTCAGGTTCATTTGCTTGGAATGATGAACATGTGTGTTGAAATTGTATTTTTACATATCAATGCTTTTTTGGGCGATTTTTCGCGTGCAGATTTCAATAAGGCGAATGTAGTAGAACAGATGAATATATTATATAGTTCCAAAAAATTAGCAGCTTGTCGTGCAATCGTACCTGTACATTGAAGCTAAGCTATGATACCCATAACACGCTCATACTCCATTAGCGCGTGCCTCTTCACGTCTCAACGAACGACCGTTTCCACTCATGCCTCTGCTACCAGGCACTTATCGTCATAGCGGTCAGACTAACGCTATCTGTAGTAGTACTATGTACGCATCCTATGGATGATTTCCCTGTATAGTAGTTACTGTTAACCTTCCTTGCCACCATTCTTTAGACAAGTCCGTCCGTTACGAAGCGGCTAACGTCGTTCGATGCTGCGTTCGCTTCATGTCCATGGCTATACGAAGATATGTGTGATAGAATAGTAGACAAGATCAGCAGTCGATAATGTCATAGTGTCACCTAAGGCCTGCCCTTAGCATTTCTTATGCTTTTGTTTTTCTGGCGTTATTTTGCTATCAACCGTTTGTAGAATCTGCATATAATATCCTGTCGATATCTAATGGTATATATGACTAGCAGAACGATTACGACCGCGGCTGCCATCAGTCGGAGAAGGCACAGGCGGCAAGGGGTTTGTTTGAGTGCCGTCTTCTTGCTCCCGGGACAACGGTCGCTGCTGCTGCTACCGCGATCGCCGCTGCTGTTTGCAGAGACGCGCCCAGTACGTCTTTGCCTGACGATTTGCGGTCCGCTTATGGCAATACCGCCATTTCACTCCTGTTTTTCCTTGCTATGCCTCGACCCGTCTTTTCAGCGAATCGCGTTTTTGTCCTTTGATCTAACGCCTTTTCCGATACTATCACAGATCGGAAGATAAAATATCGAAATTTTCATTTTTTAGCGTTGTTGTTATTGTTACTAGGACGACGGGAGACGCTTGCAAAGAGGGTCATCGACAGAACCGACCGGCAAACCACCGTACAGGCAACTGCTGTAGCTACCACATGTTTTGTGCTGAGAGTGACCGATATGTCAATATCTCTGCAATTGGGCCTCATCATCTCGCATGAAGAGACTGTTGGCTCATGGATACAAAACCATATCTATTCCTCTCACTGTTCTTCTCGTTGTCTTTTCCTTCTCCGCCACTCCCCGTCCCCTGTCCTCTCTATTGTCAACAATGTTTTCGTCTTTTTCTTTCGGTGCGTCTGCTACGTTTCGTTTCCTTTTACAAGCAACCTTATGTATGTAATACATATGTATATATAATACCTATACTAGATTCTATTTAGCAGGCGTAGGGGTACGAGAAAGAGGGAACTTGATCTAGTTTGTTAAGTAGAGTTGGAGGTGAGCCTAATTAGGCTCTGTATTTTCCCCCTAAGCTCATATGGTACCACAATAGCCTAATTGGTCAGACGAGCAGTTATTAACTGGCCGTGAAATATGGAGAGCAAACTGCGCATATGCATCAAAAAGCAATATCTTGTTTACCTTACATTATTGCTTTTCGTTGGCTAAAAAAAATGTAGTCAGTATAAATTGTACCATTTAGTAAAATAAAATTATCTACCACTAATGTACAGTAAAGTATCAAAAGTTATTTTCAAATGGTAACAATCTTATGAGCTTTTTGCGTGTAACACTTTCGTTAGAGCATTGAGGTCTATCTCGGATGTGACACTCGAGACGACCTTTAAGGTTTTGAATTCAATGAGTAATTCCAAATGGCGCCTATTTGTACGATCAGTCTTAAAGAGTTGAATCCTCAACATAACAATCTTGAAAAACATATTGTTATGTTATGTCTTAAATGCTATAGAACTTTGCATTTAGAGCGTCCCTAAACATGCTCTAGCCCGACAAAGAAATGCACAAAATACAACGGCTATAAACAACTTCATCACTGCTTTCCGCACTTTGTACACGCCTCACAGGGTTCAGAGATTGGAACTAACCGTAGAAGTGTTGGAGTATACTGAAGGCCCGTCTTATCGATAAAAAAGATCGTAAAAAATATCCAAGCATATTTTTTTAATTACTGTTTGCATTTATGCCAACAATTATGTTTAAAATAGAACTTTACGTTTGACAAGCCTCTGTAAACATTGATATTATCAATATGTTTAGCATGTAAATTATCCTACAAGTGCCAGGAATCCATAGAAAGAGTTGCATTTACCCGGGGTCTTCGGTAGACATAGAGCTGAAAGCTATGTTTGAGAGCCTTAAGATCAGACTAATATTACCGTTTATGTTTGAAGACGCTTGATAATCTATCTGTAAACTTTCCGTAATGAATTAGTCCTTCGACGTATCGCAATATATTGAAATGGAATGGCTATCCAAGACCAAACGTTTGCATCTTGGATTGAATCTGCTGACTTTGCACACATGTGCAGTTGAATACTTTGTGTACATTTTGATAACAGAACAATAAAAAAGTATACATGATGGATTAGGTTATTGCATATTTTAACTGAGTTATCTGTGTACCTAAGGCTAAGCGACATAGCATCAGCTCTTCCCATACTTCCTTAAACGGCTTTTGCATTAACTGTGAACTGCATAATACTAAAACGAATTTTAATTTTCTTCGAATTTTTTAAAATGAATTTTTAAATTTCATCGTAACAAAATGTAGGCGCAATTATTGACCTAATCACACCCACTTTTTAATGGGCCATGCAGACGTGCTCGGCCCCCCTGCGCGTTGCTGAACGAAAATCTTTTTCCATACGCCAGCGTGTAAGTCGTCGCTATTCATTGTATTACATATGTATACACCATCAGCAAAAGATATTCTCTACTAAAAAATATCATTGAAATTTACCTTATATATCTCTTTTAAGAAATACTGTGACACGCTTGTGACTTAGTTTGGATATATATTGTACCGACTATATGTGGCAGAATCAGACACAGAGACGTAAATTGCTCCTTTCTAGGTTGGGACGCAGATGTTTCGGATACATCGAGGGGACCTACCACGGGCGTTTGTGCTGGAATATATCTGAACATACTGAAATTGAGTTTAAATTGGATAAGCATCATCAGCCCTGTCAAATAGTTTGTCAACCCCTTGTATCCGGCCACGTTGCTCACCTAAAAGGTTCATGGGTGTACGGCCTACGTACGGAGGTTGACTATGTAATGCAACAGAATATTCTTTCGAAGCATTCCCTTTCCGAGAAATCCCGTGCTTCTATGAGATTTAAACGTGACAATGTCATGAATTTCATATCAGAGTTCTACTTATTATTTGATGCTAGATAAGTGGAGCGTTGCTTTTTAGTTGCACTAGTACTTACACTCTACAGTACCCGAAGTTACATTAGAAGGCCTAACTGAGAAAAACAGGTTGTCTCAAATTGCTGACATTCAGAGTGACACGCAACAACTTCTGTTTTGTTGTTTTACCTTCTTATTTGGTGGAAGAAAGGGAGACCGCTTACGCGTTGTGTCATACTATAATTACTCACAAAAAAGACATGCGTTAATCTTTTCATAGTACAGTCGCAGCTCCTTCAGGTAGCCTCTGAACACGTAATACTAACCTGATAAAATAAAGAATTACACAGAAAAGTGCCAGAACTCAAATCAAGGCAATGACGCGCTACGGATCTAGCTACCCGACAGTAGGATTTATCTACGATCTAAAAAGCCCGTCATCAAAGTTCACCTGAAAAGGAGTCAATTTAAGCAAAATTTCCCTTCATGTTTAGGTGCTATAGCTATGCTAGCATGAAAAAAGTTGTACAAAAATATTACGAAAATGCATCAACATTATCGGCTGTGAAACTTAGCTTTAATATATCGTAAATAGCAATATCTATGCTATATTTAAAAAAAAAAAAAAAAAACACGTTACAGGTTCATAGCTTAATTTCCGTGATAGCTTAGTGGGAAACGTATTTACCTGCAAATATTATGGATACGTTGTGATCTAGGTTCGAACCTCGTTTCGTGGTGGGAGCCGCCCGTCCGATGGAATACGTAACGGCGACACTTGACGTAAAGCTCGAAACATAGGGGTTCACGATACTTATTAATTCTAGTAGTTTCTTTAGTTGCACAAAGATTATTATAATGGAATATTTTTGAGGCACGAAAACTGAATAGCGCACTTATCTAAATTGCTGCAAACGAAAATATGAACCTTCAATTAAGTTAAGAACTAGTTTCAATATTAAAGACTACACTTGGTCTCCTAAAACATTCGCAATTATTTTATTATTTCATACCATTATTATCAGGTGGTTATCGCGTTCCTCTGATTAATGGCTGAAAGCCGACGAGCTGCGTTTAATCGTCGAGGGCCTTTTTTTCCGATAATCCGTAGTGATCACAAGGATATCCAGAAGTATTGAACATGTAACATACTATAGAATACCTTTCTTATTTTAGACCATATATCATATAGTAGCGACGTCAGGATTATATAACCCTGCCATTACTTATACTGCTCGATGTTTTATCGTTTTAATCGGTGAACGCTCGACAACGCAGAGTTCGTTGCGAGACAACACTGACGCAACGTATATGGACAAACATATGTAGTAAAACTATTTTATCCATATTTGCACCGTTTTTTTAAAAATTTTTTTTCAATTTAAAGGCCTAATCAGAAAGGAGTTTCGTATATGTGTAGTAGAAATTTATGTGGAAAGTTATCGATAATCAAACGTTACCAAATTTTTTTACATTAAGACAAACTTGCTGTATGTTCAACACAAATCGAAATGGAACCGTACCTACATGCATGTATGATGGCATTGGGAAATAGCTGCGGGTGACTCGATAGAAGTCTTGTCACAATATCTCTCTAGGAGCATGTTCTTTTCGAAATTTCTTTTAGACGTAAGACTTTCGAAGATTCAAAACTAAGTATCAGTTTATTGATAAATAAACTATGATGAAATAATTATTTATCACAACTTTCTCATTGTAGTGTACATTAAAATTATAATCAAATCTGTCTACGGTTCAGTTTCTTTCTCGGATTTAGAAATCAAATCGCTCTCCTAAAATGGTCATGAAAGTTTCAATATGCGACCCTACTTATAACCTATAATTTACATAGACTTGAAGATCATAAACGCTTCATTTGCACTAGTTGTCGCCACCTATTGCCCATGATCTTACAGTGCGTACTTCAGTAACGAGTGCATGAGACCATGAAATGAACTGGAATTGCAGGACATCTAGTTAATCTCTATATAGATTTGCGTCACTAAATGCAGATTGGACACCTGCTTAGCCCGTCTAATTCTACGGTATCCTGCCCAGTCGCAGAGCTTCTTGTCCGTGTAGTGGCCTTTTCGCTGGACAACGAATGTAGCTTTGATGGACAAATGCTATTCATGATAAACATATTAGTGATTGCTTAACTGTATCTAAAACGGGATAAATTCATTTACTACGCAGGACTACCCAACGTTTACTCTTGAACACGCTTTTTCAATTCACGAATATTGGCTCGATGCTTTTCCTCAAACGGAAGTCAAATTTATGCGCGATTCGTGAAGGGAGCGCACGCATTGTCTGGTATTCTATTTCTAAAAAAAAAAACCCTTATCTCGTATTGCTTTCGGAGTCTTTAGTTACATGAATATGCATTCTTTTTATATTGACGTAATATACTGAGTCCCAAGTAGAGATACCCTAGTTCACCTGCCATTGTGTACAAGGAGATTTAGAATATAGGTATATTCGGCTGAAATCATTTTCCTGCTGTGTAGTTTGCCTGATTAAACATTGAAGAAAGACATTAGCTATAATAGAAGATACTTTGTTTGGCTCATTATGTATACCTATATGATCTTCGTTACAACTGCGGTTGCTGAAAGCAACGATGACCTTTGCGCTGTCCTATATTGAACGAAACAGGCCGCATATCCGCGCAAGCAAAATCTTCAATTTTTTGGCCAAACCGCTAGTAGGAGGGCAAATTTTGCTGGGAATCGATTGCTGCTACTCCGGCTAAACCGGGGAATTAACATGGGCACTTTAGAGCCCACTGGTTAACAATAACAGTGTGAACAGCAGAGGTGCTTGACAAAAGCTTGATCCTTGAAAAAGATCACAAAGAACAGTGGTAACCTTTGATATACGAACGAAAGCAATCGTTGTGTGAATACGGCGTGCCATTTACTGGATAAGAAAATATATCGCGGTTTGAACTTGAGAATAGCAAAATTGATCAAATCACTTGAAGAATACCTGTAACGTTACCGAAAATAGCTATTCTTTTGTTATGACTAAGTGAAAGACAGCATATAGATATGCAGACAAACCCTATAACTTAAAATTTGGCGCATTTAAGTTTAAAACAAGATTTCTTCCTTGCCTCACAATAGAAATGTACAATACGCTCATTGCACCACTTTATTATATTACTTGGAATTAGCTCACTATCTACTTATAGACTCCCAGGATGAAATAAACATGTAGAAAGAAATCGAACTTTTAAATGCTACTAAATATAATCTACAGCAAATGGTAGTCAAATTAAGGTATAAGTTAACATGTATTCAATACCGTATCTTATGTCGCGTGTGCCATAAGGCGTGCTGTGCTTCCCGTAACATCTGTCAATGGCCTATCGAGTTAAGATCTATGTTTTGCATTCTGCAATTTGGCCTGTAGTAGGGCTTGGCAGCGCTTGGGCAAATGTTATGTCCTAAAGACTGCTTCTAGGTTCATCACTGCCTAAGGAACTCGCCACTCTTCTCCATTCTCTACCCCCGCCCAGTTTCAGAGATGTTCAGCTCATTCAAAAGTTCATCTGCAATACTTATTGATGCACCACCCCTTCCTGTTTGAAATACATCGACTTTATTAAGGTGTAACGCACACAGAAGCTTTCCTAGTAGACCATTCAGTCTACCGATAGTATGTAAACTATGTATGTATTCAACTCGTATAAACGTAGATAATAAGACACATACACTCCGCTAGAGCTAACAAAACAGATTATACGTTGTTCTGGAAACGTCTTCGCACACATAATGGAATCAAACGGCAAAAGTTTAAATAGTTGTAAAAACAGTATGCGTATCAAACATTTTTATTGTTAGAAGCATATGAAATTTTCACGCTAGCGAAAAACGGAAGATTTCTATCACCGCTTTAGCTTATAAACAAGTAACAATAAGTATAAACAACGTATTTTGTCAGCATCCAGTTATCTTACATCACTGAACAAATTAATTTCTGTTTTAGGTTACATTTTCGAAGGGACCCTATATATGGGCTGCGCTCCGTGGCGCGGTTTTACTCGACAAGCCAGCGTTAATACTGGTCTCATACAATTTCAAAAAAGTCTCACACCATAACGTTAGGCGATGAAGTTAAATGGTATATGCCGCTGTGTGTACACGATGAACTAGGACATTCTCCGGTTGTTTATTTGAGGCCATGTATTTGTACGGTAAACAAACATGACAATTTTCTCATATACACGAGTGTTCGTTGTGCAATTTAGCGATAGTAGAAAACCTATGGGCAAATTAGTCCTAGCCAGTCACCGTAAATGTTGCCAATGTTTTTACTCTGTTCGCTGAACTTGGAAAATGGTATTGGCAAACATTTGAATATCTTTATACCTGGCTACAACACGAAAGGTAGTTGAGTCATAAAAATCGATTTAAAAAAAAAAAACTACAGACGACCTGTGGGGGACGTAATCCTTTGGAATTTCCATCTTTCGCTGCTATGGTGAACGCAGTAACGATACGAATAAGATGAATGGATGTGATCGATCTTAATATTCTAAGAAGCGGATGTTTTTTTTATCCCAGAAGTTACGTTCAGGTTGCTGACCTTGATGTGTACGTTGAATATGATAAATATATAATTATTTACCATGATAATCGTCACTTTTAACCCAAAAGATAAACTATCGCTTTCTAATTTGCAGTGGACTTTTTATGGGTTTTACCAAAGTATGTTTGCAAGTGAACGGACTTCCCCATGTTGTAACATTGTAACCGTGAAGAAGTTGGTTATAGTCGGAAATGCGTTCGCGAAAAAACTGATTTTTTTCTACTATTTTTTCAGACTACCTATATATATATATATATATCACGACGCTAACAAACGTAGAAAATCTATTCGTATCTATTCATCGTGACCGACTTGTCAAAAAAAATCATTTTACCTTACCGCCTATCAAATACCTACTTTAAGGGGTAATGTTTTGAAGAAAGGGTAAGATGAGTAGGACAAAGGTAGGAGGCCTACACCTGGAGTGTATAGGGCCCGGCATGTTCTACGTGGCTATTACGGAACCTTTGGGCTGCGTCGCTGTGGCAATCATGTAAGAGCAAGAAGTTCGCGGCAGAGGTCGTTTAATTGTTATAGTCGGCCAAAAATAAAAACTAGGAGAAAAAATTACCAGCTATAAGTCGATGTGGCGTGCGTTTATAGACATGCATGAATGACAGTGTGGGTTACGTATGTGTAAGAACACGCTGATGTGAAACTAGCTAGACAGTAAATGTATTTGGGCCTGAATGATTTCTGTCTCAGTTTCGCTACCGGCTGTGTCTCACCGATACGAATGCCATAACCTCCTACAGCCTAGATATATTTTCTCCCAGCTATTATAAATGAGAGAACATTTAGAGAGCAGGTTTCACCATTGACAGATTTTCTTGTCGTCTCTGTTGTGAGACTCAGCGGCCTTGACTTTACGAACGGTCAGCTGGAGTTTTTTCCTTTGCTTGTCCAATACTGTGTTGTGGGCAATCGTGCGCTAGACGTGCGTGCGTCAATGCCTCCGTCGGGGCTTCCTTCCATTCGGATAGGAGGGACAAGCGGCGAAGCGCAAAACATTGTACAGTCGATATCTCTTAACAGTTGCAAAGTTGTCTTTTTTCTGATTCGATTGACAGGTCTATTTTAGTCGGCCTTTATTGTGGGGACGGAGTAGACTGGTTAGGAGTCCACTGCTGCGCTCTTTCCCGTTTGTTCGTGGAATTGGCCCGGTTATCGACATCATGATGGTAACGGTAAAATAACGGCATCGTAGAACAGTTTATCGTAATGAAGGGCAGAACGAAGAAATCGATGTGAGTTAAAGTAGGTGGAGGTTTTAAAGTCCGCCTACTTCATTAACGCAAACGACCGAAGCATAAGTGCTAGTGCTAGAGCGATGAGTAGGCAATACCCCAGTTGCCCGCCGTAGAAAATACAGAACTTTGACAACGTAGTCTGTACTAGCTAATATGTACACAAGGAATATATTAGCAGTACATTGCAAACCGTTTCTGAACAAAATACCCATGAGATTATCATGGCAATAATATTATATAATACAATATTTGCTTGAGTCTACAATAAGCACAAAACTAGCTCTATAAAAGCAAAAATAAACCTTTCCGTTCAAACTGTTTTATGCCACTAGCCCGTAGTTTTACTAACATTAACCGTCACGAGGTGCTTTATTAGGCAGATATGTAGCCATATTTGAGTCTGGGTGATCTAAAAACTGAAAAGCGTTCATGTTCTCACAGAATTGACATTATAAAGCCTGTGTGCTGGAAACGTTAGGTCTATAAACATTTTTCCCAAACAAGTTCTTGCTTATGGCGAGCAACATGGAAACTGCGAGCACACGGCTGCTCCCATGTGACAAAGGACGATGTATTGCCCTTTTTGATATTTTGCCGGTATCCACAGCTGCGTAAAAAAATAAAAGACGCACATGTTTATCTCTGAAAATTACCAAGCTGTATGAACACCTAATCATTTTTTACCAGACTGGTGTCCATCTTTTCAGGTCCCGTTGGGACATCCCGTTCTCGATGAGCGATCTTGCAGCGAATAATGCCCTGGGACAGATAGACAACGAGTTATAAGGAGACCCATGATATTCACACAGTTGGAGCAGTGCCCTTAGATGCAATAGGATGGCTTCCTGGTAAACACCAACGTTTGAATGTCAAGCGAGAGTCTCAGCAAGAACAAGACGTACTCATACTTAATTAATTGATTATTTATTGACAAAGATCCTTGCGTGCCAGGTAGCTCCTCGTGCACATATTCTCTGCCGTGGCACGATATATTGCTAACATTTATGCAAAATAATATATTAGCAGTAATCGTAAAGCTTTTGAAGTACTGCTTGAAGGTAATTTTATAAAAACATAATATTTTCTAATTACTTACTATTTATATTGTTCAAAATGCATTATGCTTGGCCAAGTAGGTGGTTAAGAAATACTTATGCATTTTATCTATCGATAGTTGATTTGTATAAAAACAACTATTACACAGATAGCAGAGAGGTCAAATGGGAGTAGGATTAACATTTACTACACACTGCGGTTTCTGAGAACGTTTCCGCCTGTTAAAGCTGGAAACATGCTGGGTGTCGGTAGTAGAAAGGACACACTGGAGATCTGATATAATGCGAACACAGTTCCGGACGCGGAACCTGCTTGAGTATGTGAGCTAACGAGGTGAGAGTCAAGCGTTAAACGTAGACTTGTTTAGGCTCATTTGCGTATAAGCTAAACAAGATAAAAACCTCAAATGTGTCCATGAAATTGATCAGATATCCTACGGTTTGGAGCTGATGCATGAAATATGGATGCGGAATTACCGTACTAATGAGACCAGCTTGAAGCAGTCGTTCCCTCGACGCAAATTGCAGGGTCCGCGGTGATTTAATCGATTGCGATCGATAAAGCGATTTTTCTGTAAAAAAAAAAAAACAAAAAAAAAAAAAAAAAAAGAAGTAATTCGTATTAATTTTTTGTTTTCATTTTTCAGCCACTTAACCATATTCTGTTAGAGCGTACTAATTGATTTAATTATCAGTTGCTGTTTGAAAATCTCGTTGTGATATCGTGAGACAACCCAGGATTTCTCGAATAAAAGATATATAGATTCCATATATGCTCTCCACACCAGACGGTCCTTTGACGGCATTGATACATTTATTACTAGTATCTTTGTATAAAAGAGGCTTAAAATGGGTATTGAATAAAAGAGCGGGGTCGCTTCTATATTGACGTGTTCTCCATTTCAAAAATGAGACGACGCTACTTACACATTTCCTTTTTGCGCAATAGCTTTTCATATGTGTATATACGTATATAGGACTGGGCAAAGGTCACTCGACAGATATATATATTATACAAATATAAGATGAAAATTCAGTATTTCAAGGGACGTTCGGCCACTTCCTATAATACAATCATAGAAAACTTTGTATTTTATAAATCGAATTAATTTAAAATTCTTTTCGTTTTTACTATGTTGCGGGAAAGCAAAATTTTTGAAAGTGTTTTCGTTTTTAGGGTTCGTTTATACATCAGCTTGGAAAACCTTTCTAGCAGTAGACTTCTACATATGACCTGCGCGACCCCTCCTTTACTAGCAAAACCTTAGTTTTACTGTCGAGCCTTTTTCGCAACGTAAGTTATACTCATTTTTTGCTATTTCGATGTTTGGAAAGTTATCAAATACCGTGCGAAACGTATGGCTAGACCACTCATTGTTGACTCATGATCCGAAAGCTGCGCTAGGTAGTAACTCCACCCTCACTGGACTATGTTCTTGAAAGGATCTGTGAAAGCAGTTCCTGTATAGAGAAACGTACATGGCTGTTTTGTATGTACTGTCACCACTTAGGCTCTTGCTGAGAACTGAGCTTCGCTCCTCACCTTTCTCCTTGAAAATGCTGAGGCAGAATTTAGCTTGTGCTACTTCGGTCAATACTATCCGCGTATTAGGAATATTATGAAAGCAATATGACTGTCCCGATCCGGTGCACGATGCACTGGTTCATCGTAATGTATAGCCTTCTTTGTAGTAATAGCAATAGAAGTAGTAGCAGTAATGGTAGCGGCTGGTTAGGTGGGTAGCCGAACACCTCGACAGAATGTCGACCCAAGAGGAAATTAACTTTTGGCCGAAACCGGAAGTTAACGGGAAAAGAGGAAGTAGCATCAGATGCGTACGTGGAGAAGTGGAAATACAGCTCCTTTCCATTCACATACAGTGACGCGCGCTTCCACCTTTACTGCTAGCTTGTCCTACGTACAATATAACACTGCAGACACATAGCACATAGCTATGCCACCGAACGTGGCAGTGGCCACGAAAGCAGCAACTTCCCCGGGATGTACAAGATGATCATTAAGACACTCGATGAAACGGAGGATATTCTCTACCAGGCACACTCACATAGATATCGAAGACTGTGGCCATTGCCTGTAAAAAAAATCCACTCACCGCCAATTGTTATCTTCCGTAAGAATTAGTCATGCGGCCTTTCTTGATGCGTTGGATTCACGGGACTGAATTACCGATTTGATCACCACCGGCCATAGTTATAACTACGGTAGTGATTGAGAGTGTTGAAACAAGATACTGTTACTTGAAGTTAAACCTCAGTAACGGACATATGTCATTTTCTGCGAATGCATCCGTGTCTCAAATAAGTTATGGCCTGATCTCTCTAAGTAAACCGATTCATTTTTCCGAAAAACGTGTACTTAGTGGTGGGTGTTTACCAGGGTAAGCTAGCTTGTCAAATGGTCTGACCTTCCACCTGCAAGCCATTGAGAGATATTTTGTTTTTTGTCGTAGATAATCCTTACTGGTCTCCAACCGCACCGGTGATGCCGCATGTTGTTTATAGAGCCGCCTGGTCTTCCATAGCCTTTATAGCGTGGTCCCCATGGGCAAACATCTTACTTGCCTCGTCCGGCTCTCACAGCCATGATTCCAACCACGAAGGTTGAATCAACAACGGCCAAACAACATGGCTTTGGCCCAGCATTTTTTCCTGAAAGCCCTTTCTTCCATGCATGGAACCTCTCATATACATGTATTTTTATATACACGCAAAAGGTAACTGTGTCGGCCTTGTAATGGGGTACTACGAACTTGCAATGTCTGCCGTAATTTCCTTGAACTACAAAAAAAAAAAAAAAAAAATATATATATATATATATGTAATGAGTTCACCGTTCAAATTAAAGATGTATGATATCCGTTAAGCCGAACCTTTTCTATGGCCGAACGACTTTTAGAGTTATAAACATAGGAATCCTGCGCTATTAGCTGAGAGTTTGATTGTCGTTAGGAAAATTTGCTGCACATATTGGTAATATACACTGTATGTGATTCAACAAACGTAAAATACACCGCTCCTCGTAGCTTAGCTAATACAAAGTCATGCAACCGGGACATCATAGCAAATTCGAGGATTGTACTAATGTTTTTATCACATTTTAGAGTTTTTTGTTTATTGTTAAACCTAGACATTTATGTTGATATCCTTGGTCATTTTTTTGGTTTCTTCTAAATGAACTTTATTATAGCTAGATAAGCGAGAAAGTAATTTCTATCAGCTTTCTAACTTTCTATGTTGCTTTGGTACTCAGGCATACACACCGTAAACCTAAGCATTTGTTATTAAATCAAAATTTCTATTAAATATCGGAACTGGTTCATTCTGTTATACTTATGATAATCGAACAGTACCTGTGTGGACATTTGCTCACGAGTTTTTACTCACGATGTGAGCCGGCAATAGTTTAGTCTCGGGTACCGTAGCCCTAGTAAATTTGTATATTACATTTTAAGGTAACGTAAGCAGAATCGGTGCATATACCAATCACATGTCTTTGGTCGTGTTGTTCGCAGACAGATAACTTGGCCTGGTGGATCTGTAGACAGTGCCATGCCTCAAATCTTCATGGATTTCTTCTACACATTCTCTTTGGTGTAGGACCTTAAGAGTTGGACAATGCGAGGTAAGCGAGAACAGCTGAGGAAATCAATTCTAGTTTAATTATTCATGACTTCATTACCTCCTTCTAGCAATAACCAAAAGCGGTTTCATTAATTAGACATTTATACATAGGTAGCACGTAGCTTACCCTCCTCATACAGCTGACCCAGCCCGGGCAGTTTCGCAGGTTTACTGCATGCAATGAATAGCTCATTATATTTGTTAAGATCTAAAGTTTCTTCTAAAACGTCCAGTTTTGAAGTATTATGCGTTTGTCAATGCACACTGACAGCGTAAGCTTCACAGTGCCAGAAAGCTGCCGCTATTTAGCCTGAAAACGTACTATTCATGTCAAACGTGTGTACTCAAATTAAGCTGTACGATATTTTTTAATAATTATCTATTATTTTATCCTTATATTATAATGTACCGAACAAATGAGAGATGTGCCCAAAGCATGAACAAAAAGTATGTTTTAAACAAATTCAGAATGCGATTTCCACTAGGCAGATCCCTTTTAATTCGCGGTTTTTTTTTTAAGACAGCGTTGTAGTAGTCTAGACTCAGATTGAACTTAGCGGAACTATAATAATTTAGCCGAGACCTGATCTCAACGACCCGATCGACTTGATGGCGAACGTTGGCTGTACTTATTGTCTGGTACCGCCTCACTGTCGAAACCTAGAAGACATTGCGTCACCGCGCTCAGTGACGTCACGCGTATATTTTTATTCAAATACTCTGTAAATCATTCCCGAGTATTTTAGGATGCAGGGGGTCCCGGCTACGAAATGCTGTTATTATTAAAAAATGGATATTGTTACTAACATTACTATAAATGCAATTACGTTTTCGTTGAGAATTTGTACACTGGGGGTGTTTTAGATTTGTCTTGCATTCGACACGACAAGCTGAATTTTTTTATGGCCCATGAATGGGTTTGGTCGAGTAAATCGGAAAAGGCGAATCGTCTGCTTCTTTGTCGTCCGCGACCTCTGCAATATTTACCATCGCTTTAGTCACTTATGTTAGTATTCATTCATTACTCATTACTATAATACTTTGTATATAACAAATCATAACGTTTCACTTGGGTAAATGAATCGTTTGTATATATTCCCTTCCGCTCCAATCTTGTAACCGTCTTTATCAGTCGGGATCCGTACCCACCCTTTTTTTCTTCGTACCGAAGTCTGGATATGAAATTTTTTACTAGTTAATCTAAGCGCATAATCTCTGGATGCTTTATTTCGCCTTGGAGCTTGCTACTATCATATAATACAGGACTTCTAGCCTACATGATGATTCTAACGGTAGGATAGCAGCTTCTGTAGGTTTGTATACGGGAATCAATAGACTTGAGCATCTTAAACCGAGCCTCTACTTGCCTTTTACTTGCGTTGTCGCTTACGATCTGATTAAGACACAGTATACCTTTCACAAGCGTAACTAAAAGTTCGGCGAAAGTATGGAAAAACTTTGAACAATACATTTTTACACGATTCAGAGTAGAAGATAGCACGAAATTTTACAAAGGAACCGTACACAAATCACTTATCTTTTCTGTGCCAGCAATCGTTCTGTGCCGGGAACACGAATGATTTACGATGACGCTAGGGCTATTTAATAATTTGGGCTGAGTAATTCCTCTCTACGAAGCGAATTCGGCCACAGATAATTTACCCTTTGTAATAAGCCCTATAATACCATATATTTGTACGGCTCTGATTGTTCTATAGTGAACACGCACGTTGCAACGCGCTGCCTGTCCAACATTGAATTGATACAATTACCTACTGTTAATGTTTATTGAAGAGGACGTCAGGTTTAGGCGATTTTAGAAATGGAGTCGCAGCATAACGTTTTTTACTTCCTGAGCAGTGAAGTCTTCTTTCAACTTGACTAACCTTAGTGAGTTCTTACCGGACGATGGGTTACGCTGTATAATATATCGCAAGTGTATTATGCCGTTCGAGAGTGAATTGTAAATGATCGTAGAGGAGTTTACTGTCTAAGGGACGTATGCCGTTGTTTTTCTCCAATGATACGGAGCCGTAGGTACAGTTTGTCCTGTACGTACAGGAAAAGTTTCGTCTATTTGCCGGTGTCTCGTACTATGTGTTTACATAATGAGCTTGAGAACCATTCCTTTATACGATTTTAGTTTCGCATGAATCGCATATAAGCGTTTGGCATGTTGCTTACCATTAGATCGATCGCTGACTTACTCCTTGCAGCTCGAAAGCTTGCTAAGCTTGGCCGTTGGCAATCCAGTCCTACCATCGCCTCGTAAAACGCTCTAGACCTTGCCTCAATGGGTTGACCAAGTTTCATATCCCATGACAACTATACTACCATGCTGGTTTTCAACCAATGGGCGCACTTTAGCGATTTTTCCATCACTGCTGCAAGCTTCACATGCATAATGATAACATGTAAATATCTACCCTCTTCAACCTTTGAAAATGTAGGGATGTATCCTGTGATGAGCAATTCATACCTCCCAATCGTCATTGATAGGATACAGATCCATTTTCGCTGGGCCCGTCGCTAATACTAATACGTGTGGCTACACGGTGCGCTACGTAATGTCCTTGACGGGTGGGCGATATCAGGCACGAGACCCTGTATGCGTATTTATTATAAATATTCTTATTTTGCAGCAATTTATTCAGGTACACTCGTTGATACTGATCTTTATTTTTGCAGCAGATAGTATGGGTTGCTTTATTAAAACACAAACTTTTGCTATTTCCCACATTTATGCTGCAACGTATTCAATGTAGCCAGCAGAAAAAGGATCGGCTGCTTATTTTAAGAAATTTAATGAATCGCTTATAAGAGATGGTTTAATTATTTCGAAACTTTTAATCTTATGGCTCGATCGCTACAATAACTTTGCCACTGCGACCGTGGCTCAAATAACTTACATTTCAGACTTCCGCTATTCACCTGTCAAAGAATGATACAAACGCCCATAGCTTTAGGTGGTTTTTTGTTTACCTGAAAGAGCGCCCGTTCTTATTATACTAGGCTTTAGGTCTCAAATTAATATCTTTAACAAATTAACATGCGTCTGCACTTGGAGGCCCGGCCTGTTTATAACCGAAAAAAAAAAAAAACAAAATAATTTTGGTTCTCTCTCGAATTTCTGCTGTTAGTTTTATATCTCGCAAAGCAAGAAGACGCTTCTTGACTCTGAAAAGGTCCATGTCTATATAGAGCAGAGTTGTACCTTAGCTGTATTGAACGCATAAGTTTGCTACAAACGTGTAAATTCAGCAATAGCTGCTGTTTGAAAGCTAGACAGAAGATAGCATCCGGTGGATGATGGTTCAATATGGCTGGATGGACGGATACGATTGTGTCATTGACACTTTTATGGTTTAGATATGGAAGAATCATATGTGGAAGAAATGGTTTGTTTGGAAGCCTTACTCTTACTTCACAGAAGGAAAGAAACAATCTGCGATACTTTACCATTTATTAAACGTGTTTTTGATTATAGGACTTAAGCATAAAAGACGATCGAAGGTTAATATGAAGAGATATGATTGTTTTGGTCGCCTCACTCAGGTATGTAACTCTTCTATCAAAAGATTTTTACCACGGCAAGTTAATATTTTGAACAAATTAAATATTCTCTACTATAACTTGTATATTTTTATTTGCCATCAAGTGGCCCGTAGAATTATGCTACCCAATCCATGTAAATATGTTTTTTACGTAATTATTCTTCCAGGTCTATCGGTAAAAATCATGTTGTCGCAGAATAATCGAAGACACCCGGATAGCAGCTGATGCTTAATGTTGCTTTAACTAGTAAGGCACCATGCTTATCTTTTGATCTCAGCGTCGTCAGAGACCGTCTGTCTTGCTTTTATAATATGGACTGTATATTTTAGGTTTTCACGGCCATTCGCATAATGTAATGCTTTTTTTCCTATTCGAGACATCGGTTTTATAGGATAGGAGCTTTCGCTGAAATCTATTTCACGTATGTGTGCACCTTTCGGGTTCCTTAAACACTCTTTCGTATTAACAGAGAGCGTCAAACTCCCCGCGTAACGAAAAAAATTTGTCGCTGTCCGTGACTCCGCAGAACTCTCGGCGCAGAGAAATCTCATCCTATCTACTTTCCTATCTACAGAACGTTAAGTTCTTTTCGCGGCTCAGGCCAACGACTCCCTGATCGTAAGGAGCTAAGTGAAAGTAGACGTATGGTTTTACTATTGAACTACACTACTCTGTTATCTTCCTTATATTCTCGTTGTATCATACTATTCTAGCTTTATTTACATTATGGCTGCCCGTATTCTCAGTCGGCCGCCAGTTTATCTGCGTGGAGGCCTTTCGCAGACGGACTCGTTTAAAATAGCCAGTTTACATTGGCGAAACTATAATGCAGCCGCCCCGAGAGCCATCGATACTAGCAGAAATGTTCTTGTTTTTGTGCTGTTTTTTTAACGCTGTAGCGGGAACTGAGTAGGGGCGTTAGCGAACGAGCGTGTCCCTATGTGGAGCTCGAAGCTACCTGAAGCCTTCTCAACGTCTTTCGACGCTGACTGAGTTTAGGTTTAGACATTATTACATCATGAGAACTGAACTAGCAAGATCTTCTAAAGGAACGTAAGAAATTAGGAGTATTCCTACTGCTTTTCAGCCATTCCTCCAATATTTATTATTTGCCGGTTGTCATCAAAGGGAGCCTGTCAACATATGATAAAGTAGGAAATCACTCACGGCGGAGGCGGCGCACAGATCATAAATTGAACCTCAATTAATGCAAAACAAAGCTTGTACTAGGCGTTATATTTGGTCAAATAAAATGGTCAAAAGCATTATTAGTTAATGAAATTATCATTCATTCCTTCAATGTACGTAAGCACTGATGTACGCAACCCCAGTTAAAATCACAGCAAGGTGTTCGCCTTAAAATCCGTAAATGGTTCACCACGTAAGAGTCTTGTCGCCTGCGTTACCGGCGGTCAGCGGAACGCAAGGCAAAATCAAAAATTTATCGATAACATTGAAGTTTGGCATGTAAAGTGTCTTCCTATTCGCTCGAAACCTACTGAACAAAATGCGTTCATCCGTCTGGCCTAGTTTGTTTGGCTTTCTCTGCGGCCCAATTGGGCTTACATCCGAGATGACATACTGCTAATAATCTGCTTTTTATCAGTGATTTTTGTAAGACTATGAATCGTAAGGTAGTTAGCGCAAACGGATTCAACTGATTTGGTGTTGGGCACTTGATGTTTTATTTCCTTCCTTTATGCCTATCACAAAGGTAACCTATATACGTATTTTCTAATCTGGGAATTGAATGAATCTAAAGAAAAAAGCAAAAGACCGAACAAAAAGTGGTCTATACCAAACTGTTATTCGGTTATTATGTAGATTGATCATGTAGTATAATTTAACTATTCTTTCATTGCTACTTTTATAGTTCGTTTCTGTTTTACTAATTGGTCATGAAATAGCTACC
Source organism: Varroa destructor (assembly GCF_002443255.2). Taxonomy (NCBI): domain Eukaryota; kingdom Metazoa; phylum Arthropoda; class Arachnida; order Mesostigmata; family Varroidae; genus Varroa; species Varroa destructor. Next base: position 7,664,808 of record NW_019211455.1, read on the forward strand.
TAATAGTAGGATGTGAAGACAAGTCATAATGACCAGTTTGTCGGACAGATTCTATCATCTCTATCAGACATGACCTCAAACCAAGTGTCGCGATACAAGGTCAGACCAATTAGATCTCATTCCTGATGTATTACGTTAACGTAGTGGTGTAAACCTAGTAGCCCTAAAATCTCTAATCCCCAAAAATATCTATTGCTTCAATTAGTCAAATCGGATAAGCTGTTTCGGTGTTTTTTCATTACAATTAGGTAAAACTAGAGTTAATCCGATTAGCTGCTGTGCAGGCTGATCCCTATTTGTTAGGTAACCTTTCATTTAAATAAACGGTTCCCGATGATACGCGAGAACCGCTTTGATCTGTGCCAAGAGACTCCACGATTCAGTTGGTTGATCTCAATGAAAAGCTTTCCGTTTGTTTGCGATGAAAACATCGACTGTTAATGCATGGCTATATGTACAATGGACATTGTACATATCCTGCAAGATAGGTATATTCCTTTTCACTCACCGTATTTGCCTAGTCGGGGCTTAAATTCAATTCTTCACCAGGTGCAAATACGAGCCGTTACAGCCAACATGTAATATCTTTCATATCGTACCTGTGCTTGCTTAGCAATGCTAGTATCTTATGAAACCCTCCTATCTTTGTGTACTTCTTCAATGTATATTGGTTCGACTTTTCAACGACTTTAACAATGAAACAAAGTTTTAACTTTCTAGCTTGCATTTGCTATACGTGAAAGGTTATTAAAGATAGGATTTTGTTGACTTTGCAAAGGGTACGACAAAATACATATTGTTCTTTCTGTTGAAACCCGCATATAAAATCTGAAGAATACCTGAGCAAGGTCTACTCACAGATCCCAGGGTAGGACAGTATTCTGAAGCCCGCACAAACACTGGTTCTTCACGAGCCTGCTTAGCTGTTCTGAATAGCGCAACCTAATTTCAGCTCATCTATAATAGATAGCCAAAAAGACGATTAGGCGACTTTTTTTAATTCAACGACCTTATCACGATGCAGTTCTCATTAGATATAGGTATTTTACGGCTGGTTGTACACACTTCTAGCCTCGTGAGATTTTTAAGAATTAGAACGGTTGTTTTTGGTTATGTATCTTGTAATAATAGAATTAACCTATAAGCAGCCAGACAAATAATGTTACAAAGAACATGGCTGGGGTTTTTTGTGGGTCGAAGAATTCGAATTTAAACATATAATGCACGAAGCTTGAGATTAGCCCATACGATGGTTTCTAGGTCATCTAAATTTCAGTCGTACGGAAGAATAGCAAGAGTGGTGTTTGATGCAACGCGTAAGGGCGGTTCCGGATGTAAGCTTCGAGGCAGAAAAGGTACGGAAGTGGAAGTTCGGCGAAGTATCTAATGCTGAAATGGGAATATTCGGTCGAGGCAGAAGGTTCAATACCACACGCGAAGTACTTACTTTTCTTCGATCCACAAACAACCACAAAGATACCGACGTGCTGCAGGTCTGTAACCCGAGGTGCAGCTTGCTAGAAAAGAACATTTGAATATGTAATCCTCTTGCCACTGCATCCCACTTTTGATAACCGCTATTTCCCCAAACGAAATGGGTAAAATGGGTCAAGTTTGAAGACTGGCCACCCATTTGGGAAGTAGCTCGACACTAGATGACATCCTGGGAATGAATGTAGCTATTGCCTGCGGCTCGTTTGTTCGTTGCTGCCAGTTCGAAACCTTTACGAAACACCGCACTTTCATAAGAGACTTTGCACGACGCCAGATATTAGTAGATAAACAGAAAACAGAGTGCCTGTCAATGTGCCTTGCAGACGCATCTTACACTTTTCGCCTGGGAAACGTCGTAATACGCGAGCATTCAAGTGACGCTAAAGAAAAAGAGAGAAAACTGTTTCTCAAGTAGATAGTAGGAAGATCTTCAAGAAATTTAGACATCTTTTTTGGGTATTTTTATCCCAAATATAATTTAGTCATATAGAATTAAATATAAAAATCAAAAGCTGGTAAAATTCATAAAGATAAATTAAATTACTTAGTGTTGTATCATTTGGTGCTTTCTAGGCTTTAGTGACAAGAATTATACTATATTCTGGAGAATATAATTGCGAACCATCTAAATTGACACGCGCTTATATACACTCGACATATTCAAACATGTAACTTTATTCCAGTAACCATAGTTAATATTTTTGAAGGTGCAGGACATCGATCTTCAGAAATTTTCGAATAATCCCTATTTCCGAATAGGACAGGGAATGACTCTTAAGAGCTCTTCTTTTTTATATGGTTAAACTCAAAGGGTCACAGTATTTTCAATCATTTTTCACTATTGCTACGCTCTGAATTCGACTTACGTGATGTTTCGTTTTACCGTCACACAGTAAAGAAAGGGACAACGAGAAACGTAGACATGAAAACGGTTTTCCTACACATTACGCAGGTCTAAAAATTTTATACTTGTATGGAAAATTTTAGCCTTATGGTCAGCAAAGGTCAATTTTGTTAGGTAATTTAGAGCATAATGATTATAATCGGGTTGTAATAAATGAGCATAATGGCGAAAATATATCTCCTTCCTTCCTTCCTTAACGAGGAGTAAACTATTAACACGACCATCCTACGTTCACTATGTTTAACACAGCTTTTTCTAAAGCAAGGCTCAGTCACTAACAATGAAAAGAAAGAAGACAGGATGTATTGGATAGCCATTTTAATGTAAACATTGAAAACTAGGTGTAAGCTGAAAGTAACGATTTAAATAGGATCTAGAAAAACAAACCCTTACTTACTTAATGTTGATCCTTAATAAAAATTATTCTGAGCAACAAGATAAGATTTTACATGAATAGCCCAGATGGGTCACCATACAATAGAATTTCTCATTTTGACCTACTTTCTCCTTACTCTGAAATCGACCGTAGACTTGTTGATGGCGATAGCACACTACAGAGAGGGTATTTCATTGGTAAATTTTACCAAATTTTACAGCTTTCCGTTATTCCTTTCAGACAAACTCCTTTGATAATTGGTCGTATGGTATGATGCAATTATTTCGCCCTAAGGTACACAGGTTCAGACTGTACATTAGGTTACAAAGGGAATTTTCAGCGGAAGTCTTAAGTGTTGCAAGCAAGATCTGCTTGCAGTATAACTTGAGGCAATAAGAAAAAGTGATTTTTCAGGTGAATCTCATTCTGAATTTAGGATTTCAAATCAAAAGTAGCCACTTCTTTTTCCCTTTCTATTTAATAACGGCCAAACACATGTTCGTCAATAAATTCTTGATAGGCAACCAATGCAAAATATATGAAAATGCTTCTGGAACCTTTGATAAATCTTGTACTTCGCTCAAATGGCAATTTGGCAGTAATAAATCTTCGATCGAAAATGCAAGATCTCCGTCCAACGAAGGTGATTGTTCCGATCGAGGACAATGGAACCGCGATTATTAATATGCCCTAGGTACTTCTTAAATTTGATAGACTTTATAGACGTATGTTTGTAAGTGCGGATGGCTTGCTTTTGATAAGGTACTTGTTCAAAATATAAAATACCCATTTGTGTCTTTTTTGGGCACGCTTTTGGTCCATATTTATTTACTCGCTTCTTTGCCCTCACTTTGCCTTTGTGCAGTCGCGATGGGCTGAGTTAGAAGCTTTCCAAAATGGTGATGGACTCATTCGAATAACGCCTTTCTTCGTGACACGTTCAACTCACAAAGTGTTTCCCTTATATGACAATGAAACTATTCGAATATGGCCAAAAACAGTGTGATTATGGCCATCAAGTAGATAAGAAGCCTTTTACTGCTATGGAAATTCAATTTGGGTCACTTTTTTAACAACTTTCCATTTAGAAAAGGCGTAATGGCTTTCTGAGCTCGATTTTTTTAATGGAAATTTTCTAATTCTGAATCGTGTACACTCATTTGCCTTCGCTTCTTCAATGCGTCCGTAGAGAAGAAAATAGTTTCTTAAAATAGAGGTAGAAAAGAAAAATACCATATTTAATTGTCTGTGTTTTAGCCTGGACGTGCGTGTTTGTGCCATAGTTTATTTTAAATCAAATGACAGCAAAGGCGCTTGCATAGTCGAAATGAAATGTTAGTGATATATGCATGTATACATGATTGTATAGCATTAATGTGGGGGGCACGATATACAATCATATACACATGACGGAAACGGGGAAGCGGCAAGGAGAAGAGGAGGCAGACGATAGACGGTCGTCCACCAGCTGTCGCCGCGGCTGTTTGTTAAAGTGTTATTGACAAGAAAGCTTTATCGTTTTCATTAACTTTTCCTGTGCACCCATTAAGCGAACGAACGTAAAGACGAAAGCAGAAGACGTAACGGACGGTTTCCCCTAATTTACGTTCTGTAGCATTTTGTGCCATCGGGCCCAAAGTGAAGCGTGCAGACTGTACATCTCGAAATGGTGCACTAATACGCCGCCTTATGTGGTCCATCAGCTTTTTGCTTCACGCCGGATGCAAGGCTACGCCTGACTCGCTATAGTATGCTATGCTATTATTATCGTTATTATTATTATTATTACCATTATTATAAAAGCCTTGCCGTCGAGGATTTTAACGGAATGCTCTAGGGGTTTCTGTGGTCCGCGTTAAATGCCTCGACCTTTCCTTGACCTCAGACTCCGTAAATGATTCACAGGACCTTCGTTGTTCGCGTTCAGCCCCTCTTTTATGCTTGCCTTTATAGTCCGTATAGGGGTTAAATATGAGTCTACAAAGGCACCATAGGCTGACAGATAATGAGAGCCAAATAATGGATTGTAAACCTGAATTCTAACCTATGCGCTTACGTTTTGCAGTTTTTTATTTCTTTATTTTTTTCTAGAGAGGATCGTTAAAGTAACAATGGTCTGACAGCTTTCACGCATGGGCAGTACCATGTCTACTTCCCTAATTTATTGACGCAGGAGCACGGACAACTGAATATGAATCTTTGTGTTGCCTTCAAATACCGTTAGACTACTACTAGGTTGTTTCGAGTTAATGTCGCCACTGTTATACCTCGTGCTATTACGTTAATAACTACCATGAAAAAGCGTTATGAGACATTAAAAAACTAGCCAGTTTCTTATGATTATAGTACAAAACAGGCACAATCATCTTCCTAGGACGATACCACAACTAATTAGTGACAGCACTGTTGGAAGGCACAGAGGACCCTGAGACTGTCCTGCAAGAATGTAATTAGATCCATGCATAGACGATAGCTGATGAATACTTACCTATCGGCTAAAAATAAAGCGAAAAAACCTAAGGCTAATTTAGAGTACTCTAAATTTCGTATCAAAAATGTATCTCTGAAAAAGCGTATTTGGATTAGAAGTCAATACACTTGTCCTTCGCACGAATACGTGCGTAAATTCAATGCAATTTTTGTATTATTAGCGTGCCCAACTTAACCTAATGTATGAACTGAAAGAACAGAGTTAAGCAAAAGCTGGACACAACGGATTGACACACTGTTGCTCTATAGGGAAGGGAGCGACGTTCATCTTAACCCAAGCACGATAAAAATCCCTGTCAGAATGTATTGTATATTGCCTATTAATGACTTACTCGGAATCATTTAATATTAGCATAGAGGTTTCGAAAAGCCATGCCGCTTGCCGGCTGAATAAGATCAGTGGATGTACAAGGAAAATGATTTCCAAGAATAAGTCCTTCTATTTTCTGTAGTACAATAAAATTTATTAGAAACACGTGCAACGGTTAGTAGTTTAGGGCTCAATAGAAACGCAAATTACATGTATGTTATTGCAGTGCAGACATGAGCACGCTATCTCCTTTTAACGGATGATACATATGGTAAGAGGGAGAAAAACGTGATCATATAGGTTATATTTATCGGGTTGTTTCTACTCTTGGGGGTTCTGTCAGCTTTTCTCATACTTCACCGAGAACTCTTTCCAGCCGTCTCTCTACAACCCAATAAATAGACATCGTCGTTTGACTCCTACGCGACAGCAGTAGCAGACTGTTAAACCAATTACATAAATAATCACACAACGATTATTACAAGCTATAACGTCCTTTTCTCATCAAATATGTTGGCAAAGGAAAGGAAAAGAAACCTAGGAGACGGCCGTCCAAGTGGGGCAAGGCACAGAAAAATAACACCACCAATATTACCATAAACTTTTCGATCAGCCTTCTTGCTTGGGCCGAACGGAATTGGGCTTCTTTGAGTGGGTAAGGACGACAAGGACGAATGGGCGCGCAATAATCCCCAGACACGTGGGTGGGTGTGTGTGTGTGTGACCGTCTCTTCGCAAAAAGACATCACTCTTCACTATTTTTACAGCTTATACTACTACCCATAATAATAAAGGTAGCGGCTGTAGTTGTGATAATAAGTTATAGCGATGAAGTTGTACAGCAACAGCCACCGAAGAAAGAACCGAAGTAACTTCCTTTAGACTTTCAGATTCTCTACATGCATTTGACTATCTCCCAAGTATTTAAAGGAAGTTCACTATTCTTAAAATTCGCTAAAAAATGTCAACATAATATAACGGTAAACTATTAATGAATAATAAATTAAAATTATAATACTAACATTACTGGATAAGGATAGGGCTTTGCGCGAGAGCCTAGGTTAGCTATTACCGTTTTCTAGTTACTGTAAATACAGATATTGACCAATCAAAGAAGGTTATTTAAAATTTTCACACATCGTTAAAACTGACCGAGGATATCTCGGCGCTCGAACTAATATCTACGTGCGATTTTTTCTGTGTGAAAGCTGCCTCCTTCGGCTTTCTTATGATATGTGACGACCCTGTCTCTAAAGGAGAATTTTTATACTGCTGTGCAAAGAAGGACACCTACTGAAGCATGTAGTGCATACATGAAGATTCGAGCCGTTACGCATAATTCAGGTATCCGAATTCGTCTTCTTTCATTCATAAAGAGACGTAACCCATTCGACATATACTACAGCAAATCTCGTTCTTCTAACCTATTCGATGATGACAATGACGTTGTTGCGGCCACAGACTATTTCGAAGTCAAGTTCAATGATGTTTTTATGTTTTTCTGGCTACACATAAACTCGTAATGGCATTACGAAAAGACCTTGCGGAGAACAGCGGGCTCTTGTACCTAGGCTCGAAAAAGAAGAGCGATCGTGAAGAAAAAATACTGTGTGGGTCGGAATATCGCCGAAAAGTAGCTAAGAAAATGAGGACAAGGTGCGTCTGTCATCGATGGAAATAAGAATAAAATCGACAACGCAATGCAGCGAGGAAACAAGGCTATTAACTACTAACCGAGTTACAAAAAGACCTGTTGGTAACCATTTTTCAATTGGGTCACAGGGCGGCAAAGCTCGGAATCAGTGTATCCATAAGGATTCTACGGCGTCATGATGTTTAAATAGGCTAAACGTTCCAAAGATGGACAATTTAAAACTGGAAGAAGTCTATTCTTTCTAAATTAATTGCCTTTTGGGATTTCGGGCAGTGACGCTCAGTACGTTGATAAGAGTGAAGGATTAGGCAAGTCCTGTGCAATGTAATACGCTCGACAAAATAATATTTTAATTTAATTAATTAATAAAATAATAATAATTTATACGCGGTGTAGAAACCCTATATTTATAATACAAGGTGACGACATACACGACACACGACAATAAGGTGAGGTAGTTGAGACACAAATGATGTCCCCGATACGAGAATGGTTCCCGCATCGAAACTATATGGCTATACATGATAAGTGACTATGTGATATGGCAAAGTGTCTATGAGATGTTTATCGCTAATGGTGTTGAAGTTCTGACAAGGGCTAAAAATTCGCCCGAGTCGAGTCCAATCCGAAACACTGGATGGGGCATTATGTTAAAGGCCGAGACAGGATCAGACCGGAACTCACGAACATTTTGCAATTCAAGAATACAACACTCATTAAGTCCAAGGAGTCATACGCGGCAGAGATGATTTCATCAGACCATGCCAAACCAAGTTGCATCACTTATCGTAGACAGCGGCAGGATACCCAAATACTAGCCGCAGTGTTTTTCATCCATAGGCGATTCTGACATCAAAAAAGCTATCTGGATCAGACGCGATGATGTCTAAAATTTCAAGGTGACCTTATCTAATTGAACGTGTGTTGTATATAGTATTTTATCAAGCGCTTACACAATTGGCGTAAAAGTCTAGCGCGTTCCGTGTTAAGTCAATGTCAGTATGTGCTGCTCGAACTCTACTCAAGCCATTTTCAGAGAGCTCAGCTCAAAGGTAATTCTGGAATATGAAACATAACTCTACAATCGTATTGAAAGGTAAAAACATAATTTTCTCGTGAACGAAGTGGACTTATAAATAATTTTTTACATAATTTTTTTTACATACGGACCTTTTTTTTTTTTTTCTATATAATGCACTGCCGAATGAAGAGGAGTAGTTGCGAAAAGGTGGCGCCCACCATATCTGAACATAAGCATCCGTAGATAGACTATGGACAACCGTTAACTTTGTCCAGCTCAATATCAATAAAGTGTTCTTGTTTTTGTACTAAACGTATTGGCCGCTCAAATTTCATGGCCTTGCCGTGTAAAATAACTACCTTAATATATATATATATATAATAAATCACACCTTAATATATGCAATTCCTAGACAACTATTTGAAGGTCATGGAAATGTATTGCAACGACGGTTGGGGTAGGCCGACTGCACTCGTCGCTTGTCAGCTTATTGTTCACTTCTGCGAACCATTTTGCATTTTGTCGTACAGCTGGCGCTTGTCACGGAAAAAAAGTCGTGTCTCCATACCTTAACGACTAGCGGGCAAATAGATTATTTACTAAATTGTCACGGGAACCACGGTAATACTCTCCTATCGAGTTCTTCTCAACGATTGGCTGTAGATTCTATTTGGTCTCCAAATAGAAATTTCCTTAATCTGATATGCAATAACTGCGTTACCGTTGATCCATACGAAGAGAAAACGACGTATTGAGTGCAGATAAACTAAAAAATAAAGATATCGCAGCGCAACAGAATTTAGCGTATGATTATTGAAAGCAACATACATTGGACGCTTAAAGAAGCGCACCGTTTAGAAGATCCGCCCTAAATATAGGAGATACTAACGAAGACGGCTGAAAAGTAACGGCTAGTGGACGAACGTTTTATTTGGCAACGATTTGACCTTAAAAAAAAAAAAAAAAAAAAAAAAACTTAATATACACTAACTCCAGTCATCGTTCTACTCTACTGTTTTAGTCAAATTCTACATCTAATTAAACTTGGATCGGGCCGCTTGATCTCTGTATATCGAGTTGATCATGATTTCGGTTACTGATTGTATACCTATACCTGATGATCCATTCACGTAACGATTAATGGACCGGAGGCTGGCTGAAGGTATTTTGTACTGTATATCAGTTAGCATCGTAGCCTGCCTAACGAAAGTTGTTTTTTGAACAGAACGCGCGTAAGTGAAGGCGTCGTTTGCTAAAGCCATTTATTAGGTACAGGCGCGTAACATGACCGCGACGTAAAATTACACATATATGTCCATAAAACGATATTTGTTTCTAGGGGTAGTTGATAACGCTACTCCAAGAAGGGAACTGTTACCTTCGAGTACATACGAGTTCATCTGGACGATACAGGCCAATAATATACGAATATGCAATGACAACTACTAACGAAGTAAAACCATCTATTTGGATTATAAGTTAACCATATTATTATTAAATCGACTTCACCTACTGGCCATCTATCAACTGGAGTGTTTCTGATCACGGACGTCCTACGTTGTGCGTACGTACATGCTTACTTAGTGGGTACTACATAAGTGCTTCCGTACTATCTCGAACTGCATCTACAATATCGCTCATCCGGACACGCACGACAATCCCGCATGCACATATTATATACTTCTCTGTTCGTATTTATATAAGGGAAAAAATTGTCCGGTTTGGTTTGAGTCACAATTCACTATAGGATGTTTCCCGCGAAAAATGGAATCAAGAGCTTCTACTACCATGCAGGGCCCCTTTAAGCGACGGCGTTTCATTGGACGCTCGTTGCAAAAATTCCGTTGCACCTCCGTGCCCCTTTTAGCCCAGTTTATGTCCCCCCCTTTTTCGTGTCTTAGCCAGACGAATGGCATTGTCTTGTTCGCCCAAGTTGCTCTCGTTTTCGAAAAGAAAAAAAGAACTTTATAGGAAAAAATTATAATTCATTCCTCTATAACTTGCTAGCTAATGTCACAAGCCCCCATATTTTATCGTGTTTGTACTGGCCATAGCTTTTCCTCACATTTTACGCCAACGTCACGATGCACAGTGATGCATCACACTAACTATTTATAACAACAAATTGGCAGTAAAGATGACGCTGAAACTGACAATGACGTAAAATAGAGCCACTACTTTTAGATGGATTGTCGAATAGCACGAGGGCAGGGTGCAGTATCTTATGCTAAGTATGTGCAGAAGTCCAATGAAAACGAAGCCCGCTATGAACTCGCTCGTATAGGTGGCGTTCAGAAAAAGACTTGAAGGAATCTGTTGAAAACGAATCTACTTGTTTATGTCTTCGATACTGAACGGCCTACAGCGAGGTTCAGTTTCAGGTAAACAAACGACTCATATATGCTACTGGGCGTGTTCACCTGGGATACTATAATATATAACGGTTCAATAGGATAGTACCGTTTAACGCACAGAAATTGGTTTAAAGAACAAGAAAATTTCCGTACCACATCTACTGAGTACGAAGTGCTGCTGATGCACGATTGTAAGCGGCAGATATATCTATTGCTTTTTACAGAAGCAAAATAGCACGCTAACTACAAACGAATTTTCTGCTTCAACTCCGTACCATTTAATCTCATAAAAATATACTATTAATATTCAGCACTTTTAGTAAGCTTGCACTTGTTCCTTGTGTGGAATGAAGATGCGACGTAAATTTACGCTTTTTCCGTCTTCTTAACACACAAACATGTACAATATAGTGCTATAAGCGATACGAGGTGGATCTTCCTCTTCGAAATCACCCAGATCTATGGCTGAGTGGGGCAGACGAGATTGAATGTATGCATGAATTTTTTTGGTTATCGGAAAAATAATGACCATTTTTAGGCCAAAAAAAGAATATAATTAAACTTACTATAGTTTTTTTACTACAATGCTATCAGTGTAGAGCCTCTGTGATTGCCGGACGAAAAACTACGATAAGTAACTTTCACGTCTATCCGTTGGAACTAAACAAACACATTTGGAAAAGTTCTGCGGAGAACAAAACAGATAATAGTCTGATTGTGTAACAACCAGGCTATGTGGCGGGTGTTTTAAAATTTCCCATCTTTCGATTTATAGCGGGTAGCTGAGTGTGTACGTATGTGTGTGGTCTGACGTTGTCATCTTTCACTAGTTCCGACCGAATTTTTCCGACCGTAAGTGTTTGTAATCTTGTAGAGGTTCGAATCAATAATTTTTTTTAGCCAGCAACATCTCATAATACACGATTCCTTTCCAGCCTTACCGAATACACAGCAGTACCTTATTTGGCACCAGTCTAGACTTTGTCGTCGATTTTTTTTCCATTTATATATTTTTGTTGTTTGTAATCTCTTTTGCGTCGCCGCGGTCAATCGCTTGACGTTTCTGTGAAGCTTTGCAGATGGATCGTGTGGCACGCAGGTATCGAGCTTCTTTGTAGCCGGATTTTTTTAAATAGTCTAAAATTATTTTGTGGTGAATGTTTAGTTCTCTATCATGATTACTCATGCAACAGTCTTGCTCAACTTTAGCAATAACTTCATCAACCTTTTTCTATAGTTTTTGTCGACCGCTACAAGAAGCATCTTTCACATAGAAATTTCCAGAGCGAAAGTGACAGAAGTATTTTTGAGCCATTCTTCAGTACGACTTTCTTACGGGTCTTGGTAGCATTCGTAACTTCAACGTAATACAACTTAAAAAATATAGCGCTCTATTTTAAATCTGAGCAAAAGCGTTTCAACGATTTTAGCCTATCTAGTATCGCCGAGCCTAAGCTCTCAAATGATACGAACGCCGACTTCACTGACGAAGCTGAAATATGTGATTTCAATGGTATCTAACCAGGTAATTACGGTTAATACTTTTTCGGCGACTCAATATACCGTTGGCACTAGACCACTTGTGTCTGCAAATGACTGTTTAAGTGACTTCTTGGACCTGCAAACATTTGATTCTGCTTTGCCTTCGATACAAGCTACCTAACGGTAGAGCTCCACTTCATTTTAAACATACGTCGGTCAGCAATATAAAATAGCCATAACTTCGGATATTGTACAGCACAGCCAGTGCAAAGAAGTAAATGATTTTTTTTTTGCTAGATTTACTATTTATCTAGATTCCTTTTTTCTTATTTTAGTCCTTTGACTTTCAATGGGCGTGTCTACGATTATAGTTGTTTTCGCCATCGTAGAGCTTGACCTGAGTTAATAGGTCGCCAGCAGTAATATACATAGTGCATCATAAACCAATAAGTAGTGCTAATAACAGTGATGATTACGGGTTCCTTAACTGATGAAAATTAGCATTAGTAGAACAAGAAGGTACTGGGTTTAGATCAAGTTGATTGAATCTTGGATTGGATGGAAGAACAAGGCGAAGCACAGACGTTTCTTAGCTGAAAACCCAAAGCCTTTTCCCGCTACAGAATCTTATCCGAGAATTCAAAGAAGCCTGAGATAATCTAACAGTTAATGTAGCTGATACTGATTATTGTCCTAGACATCTAATGGGCATCTAGAACAAGAATCACTTATAGATTTTAAAACCCAAAAGCAGAATTAGTTCTAACTTTTTGGAAAAGTCAAAGCTCAGAAAGATCGTTCAAGAACAATAAAAAAGTTTTCAAGGGGCAGACACTGGAAAAAGATTACCCTTATTGACGTCGTCGGAACTACTCTAAGTATTCCTCAGATGAATGCGGTAAAAAACGTATCGCAAAGTATGCTACCTTATGTTGACCCCTCATGTCACTGGCTTGATATGTGTTACAGGTGCAATGTCCTGACCATAATCAAATCTAATCTCATGGCTAGCTAAACACATATGTATTTGCACGCCTTTATATATTACGCTAGAATTTCTACGAACACGTATCTGTCTTTATGGCATTCGAATGATGTAAAATTAGCCACGAGTAAGCTCAGCAGCTCCGATAACCAACTTCTCGTTATTTGCACTCTCTTTATAATGTGAAGCAAGGTCATATAGAAACACGCTGGTGTCCTGCGGGACTGTGACCTTTGTCGCCTTCTGCACACGAAGTGTTGCTATCAAACTGTTGAGCCTCAGTGGGTACCTTATTAAAAGGATATTAGACACATGCTGTCAGGGTAAAGACGAAGTGGGAATTCATAGGTTGATTCATGTCGATATTGGTAGGCTATAGCAATACCATACACAGAACGTAGACAACACTAGACTCGATAATGGAGACCTATGTTAGAGGTTTATTCCAAAATATGTATACGCGTTTAGCGATCGCTTGAGATATGGGTAATTATGAATGTTAATGAAAATATTTTTTCCCAGAATTAAATTAACGGTAGAGTTTTATACGTTTTCTATACCAAAAGAGTGCTAAAAGCGTCCCTCGGAACACTTCAACCTAATGTACGTTAGAAAGCTTAATGTATTAACAAAACGCTTGTTTATTTTGAGCAGTAGAGCCGCCAGCGTTGGTTTAAGTAGAAATACACTGTTTGAGCTTATTTTTTTGTAGAATAATACCGGCAAGCAGAGCAGACCCAACTATACCGGACCCGTTTCAGTAGTCTTTTCACGGAGGCCGGTAAGTTTCTAGTACTCGAAAATTAGTGGTATTTGGAAGGGAAAAAGTGTCAAAAATGTAACACAGCAGCCTCGCTCTGTACATTGGTACACGCTAACACGCAGAATTCAGCTTCATTCCCTGAAAAAGGCCGTTGACGCTCCTAGAAATACGCGTCGTACTATGTCATTGTATCTCTGTCCACAGATTGCTCTGGAACTACATATATGTACTCTCACCGCCGGCTTATCGCATCTATTGCGTTTTTCTACAGCGGAAAACGCGTTATCAAACTATCGTTGCCTCAGTGATAATTCAAGTGAGAAGCGACAGAGTGTGATCCATAGAGAGACCCTCATTGCCTTGCCGGAGACATGGCCTCTCTGCAGAATATTCATGTCGGCAGACGTGCGTGCTTACCACTGCCAATTGCAAATAGAAGCGTCATGCGCACCTCTACATGCACCGTATCGACCGGTATTGTCTTTGTTGAATTTGCAGTGTTATTTCGAGATCTCACCATATATATATATATATATATATATATATATATATATATATACATACATGAGAGGAACATAAAGGACGGCGGCTTTGTACCTAAATTTTGGAAAAAAATTCATTTGGTATATATATTTGGCGCCATTCTCCATGATCTCCTCCTAGCTTTTAGTGAATTCATTTAGTCCTTCAGGTCTGAAATGTACAAGTCTAGTATTGGAAATTTGTATAGCTGCTTTATTAGACCCTATTAATTGTCAAATGTATTAGTACAAATTTCGGTTATTAGTGATCGGAAAGGACAGTCCGTCGACGCGACAACTCGAATCTAGGTGAACACAAAAAAACAGGCCAAAGTCTTGTAGCGTCACAGCTTGTGCCATCTGTGGCTTAGCATTGTACTAAAGAGAGATGGCTTAACCTTATTTTCTATGTCTTGTCAATTAAATAGCCTTGTTTACTCTATGCAAATGGGCCGTATCCATATTTTTGTCGATCGTTTTCAATATGTAAAACCCACCAAATGCAAATCATATTTTCCTTAGAACAAAGATCTGCTTCAACTCTGTTCCAACATATTCAGATACGTTCCAAAGCCATCCATAAATCCCTTTTAGCTCAGCGATCTTACTACACTACATTTGAATGTCCTTGGAGCGTACCAGAAGAAGAAGAAGAAGAAAAAGAAGAAGAAAAAGAAGAAGAAGAAGAAGAAGAAAAAGAAGAAGAAAAAGAAGAAGAAAAAGAAGAAGAAAAAGAAGAAGAAGAAGAAAAAGAAGAAGAAAAAGAAGAAGAAAAAGAAGAAGAAAAAGAAGAAGAAGAAAAAGAAGAAGAAGAAGAAGAAAAAGAAAAAGAAAAAGAAGAAGAAGAAGAAAAAGAAAAAGAAGAAGAAAAAGAAGAAGAAGAAGAAGAAAAAGAAGAAGAAAAAGAAGAAGAAGAAGAAAAAGAAGAAGAAGAAAAAGAAGAAGAACAACAACAACAACAACAGCAACAACAACAGCAACAACAACAACAACAACAACAAGACTAAACAGAGGACAGTGTCCGCGTAGCACACTTTGCTAGAATATATCCTTTCAACCATATATACATTGCTTCGGTGGCCATAATGTCCATAAATCCTTTTGCATATTATTTGTAGTTTTTTCTTTTGAAACTGAAGCAGGTGCTGTACGAGATATGAAAGCCAATGTAATTACCTATTGAATGTACATGAGCCGTGTATGGCTACGTACACGTATGGTTAGGTCGTCATTTGTTAATGCTTAAGTAGGAAATGCCAAATACGTCCAATTATTACTGATAATCCTGACAAAAGTGAATCATTTAAGGAAGACAGTTTTCGGCACTGTTCATGTTTGGGTTGATTATTGCGGTTCGCCTCGTTTTGAGTCATCGGACTCCTGAAGTACAACAATATGGGCATACAAGTAGCTATATGGTAGCTTTGAAAAGTGGTACTTGCAGCTATAATCTGTGTACTGATGACTGCTTATTATTATTATTATAGCAATCATTGGCTTAAGGGTAAAAAAAAAGCTCAACGCCATACTCGATTGACGTCTGGGTCACAGGGGCTGTGAACAAGGCAAGGGACAGCGGGGTTGGGGGGATAAATGATGAAGACAAATTTGACTTTTGGGAAAAAGAAAACGAGTAAGAGCTCTAAGCGCAACAAATGGTGCCAATAGTGACCGGAGAGAAGAAGACGAATATAAGCAATCTAAATTTTGCAAAGGCATGTACAAAGCAGTAAGCTCGAGCGGAAAAAGGAGGTCAACGACGAACATGGCCTAGGTCTTTCTTTTGGTTGACTTCTTTACCTGATGGATCGTATGCTTGGACGTATTATCAATACACAGTGTGTTCCCTCATACGATTTCTTCCATACAAAATTTTACGAAAACCACCGTAATGCATCGGTACAGTGATGCCCCTTTCAGTTTACAAACATGATAAGGCTGCCAATAATTAACTTACCTAACACACTTAGGATAGGCGTTATTTAGATGTTTTAAATAAAATCTAACGCGTATTAAAGGATGATCAGATTTATTGATTATCTCTAATTTATGAGGTAGTTAGCGTGTGATCGCCACGTAACCACAAAAACATAGCAGAAACTGATGTTTGTGTATGCGCTTAAGTTCAGTGGTCAGTCTGTAACCATCTGCCACTAAGCACTTGGAAATCTTGTGACGTTTATCACTTCGAAGATCAATTTTATTCGTTTGAGCACATGCTAGTCTACATGTTAGTTATAGTTATTATTCTTTCGTACTCGCATGAAATTTAATAGGATTTTTTTAGGAACACCTTTGTTTTTTACTCTTCCTTCTCCGGTTGTAAAAAAAAACCAACAGATTCGTCATTTTGAATTAAGGTAATGATTGAAATAAATAATTTCGTCATGTATATAGATCTGTCACTGTGGACAATTCAGGAAAGCTGATTTTCGTTCCCGCTGGGGGATCCATAGATTAAAGCCCTAAGTCAACATGTATAGCACACCGATAAGGAGCACAGTGACAACACATGCATGAGCGAACCATAGAATTACTAACTGTCCTCTTAAGGAATGCTCACTAAGTTTGCATATACCTATATAGACAAGAACAGCGTAACTTTGTCGGTCGTCGAGGATAGCCTAAAAATAGGTAACGCACTCATCGACAAATCGCCTATCTAAGAAAGGGAAAAAAAAGTGAGAAAGCAAGGGAATTTATGATATCACAGTCATTATAACTATCCGAAGTAAGTTAAGCCGTTTTAAAACTGTCTTATAACGAATACGAGATTTAGTTTTAAAGGTATAACGATTTAACGGCACGATGTGACTGCTGTGCATCATCATCAGAGGAAAGACAAAGAAAAAATGCATAAGCATCATCATAAACAGACTCATGCGGACTGCAGAGGCACAGTCATCCTATATAATTTGAACAAAACCGATGACTAACAAAGACACTTCACTTTCGGTGCCCATGTTCCGTCCTGTAGTAAAATAAATTATAATAAAGAAGATTTTTGTAAGCGCAGCAGGTTCAAGCTAATTTGATTTGCCGAAGGGGATACAATATACCTCGAATAGTCTAGACTTGAGCGAACTTAGATTCACCTTCATGATAATTTCCATAACAAACAGTTCAAACTTGCATCGGTGACGACGAGCTCCCCCAGGAGGCTTTGATTCTAGACGAGCTTCGTGGGGTTCGATGACTCAGTTTTAATCTTTTTGCAAACAACATGGACCTGCTTGAGTTTTTACATTCCACGAAGTGGATCTAGTACGTTTCGACGTGCTTATCAATGCTTTTTATATTAGCATCCTCCTTAGCTAAACCGGTTTTTCACCTGGAATAATTTATTTCGTTGATTAGTTTGGTTACCTACGTTTTTATTTATCAAGTTACTAATTTAGGATAGTGGCACGCTTAAAGATACCCTTATAAGAAACAAGGGTTAGCAACGATCCGAACCTATGCTAGGCCTGGCTCGCCTCATACGTCATTACTGCATTGAAGTCGTAATAGCTGCGTAAGCTCTCCCATTGTGAGAGTGATGTTGCGGAGATGCTTTTATCCTGCTAAAGAAAGTAGATCAGAAACAAGAGGTATGTTGTTGTATGCTTACTAGACGAAAGGGTTATGCAATCCTCTTTCTACTGTTTACTGTTGATGTTATGTGAGCATGGTGGACCTGTACCTTGAATAGAACCGCATCTATTTCACTACGAAAGTGTCTACTGTTTTTCGTCATTGACACAGTCTGGACCTAAATGGAACGACATGTTGTCCACTGCTTCGTCCTATAAAATCTCATTTAATGCCAATCGATGCATCTGATTTGCTGGCTCGTCCTATGCATCCTACGTGCTAGTGGTGCAATTAATGCTACTGAGAGCCTTTATAGAATCATTATTTGAAATTTTAGGTTGGCACAGTTGTTGCTAGTGAATGTGTTGTTGTTGTTATTTTTTCCCTATTTTTACCGCGACCCCACCGCTTACTACCTGTGCTAGTTCCATAACTAGACTAGAATGAATGGCGACCGGAAATGTTGGTCGTACGTCGGACATATAAAGGTACCGGCATGGTCTTCCTTTTTGCCCCC
Source organism: Varroa destructor (assembly GCF_002443255.2). NCBI lineage: Eukaryota > Metazoa > Arthropoda > Arachnida > Mesostigmata > Varroidae > Varroa > Varroa destructor. The sequence continues at coordinate 7,683,252 of NW_019211455.1, forward strand.
GCTATACTACTACTACATCTTCGCTGCGTCAATTACAGCAGAGCAATCTGGCCATTGTCCGTCCACCCAAATAGCAATCGACCAGTGCACTAACCGGCTGTTATGCCATCACTAGTATTACTCTAATATTATAATGCAACTGTTGTAACTCTACTGCTAGTAAGGGCAGTAGCGATTTCGTCTTCGCGCTGTCAACAACAGCAGCGGAGATGGCCGGCGACTTCCTCCATAAAATGAGTTCCTTTTTTGTCACGATGAAGGAAGAAACGCGTTTTCGCGAAGTGAAATTCGTAGATGCTGTATGGACAGATGTAATCCTGTACAGAAAAACTGCAGAAGCAGTATCGTTTGGCAAGGGATTCTGCTTTATGAAGGCGACTTGAATCATGCCGTCGCACATACCGAGCTAGCGAATTACACTCAGTGGCTCGACTTGAGCGTTATTTGTTATGGAAAAACAAGCATGTACGTTTTTTAAAATCGAGCAGAGGTCTAGTTAAGATATATATGTTTAGTAGTAGACGTAGACTGAACGGCGATCTACGATTTTCTGTTAAACGTCGACCGAAGGCTAATTCTATCTACGAACGTCCCGACAGAAGGTCAATACTTCGGCCGAGGTTAAAGCCGCCTTCGGCAAAGGCTGATGTTAAAAAAATTAGGTTAGGCCTTAAGCTGTAAAAATGGATATACGAATCAGTCGAGCTCTTTCTAGATCCAAAGGCATAACCAGCTTTAGTCTTCTACAACAACGATATATTACCACTGGCCACGTTATATCCCTAACATTTAGACTATTTTAGGGTATTTTAATAGAATTTCTTGTAGGAGTTTATGAAAGAGTTGAAGATAATGGAGTGCGAAAATTATTCCACATCATTTCTCCCGAGGTCGAATGGCAGAATCGCTAGAAGTATAATCCTATTAAGTATCGCATTATACTTTCTTTGGGGTCGATCGGGAGCTCTTTACAAGACGACCAAAAACCCAGTTGCCAATAAGCCGGCGTTCAAAAGTAACTCCGGTATAACGACCGTTAGATGACGAGCGACGCCAGATCCTAACTTTTCAGCAACAGAGTCAAGACGCCGAAAGTCAATAGTTTATGTGAAAGCCAATTTACAAAGTGTGGAAAGCCATTCTACATTTCAAGCCATAGCAATATACAGAGATAGATATATCTATGCAAACGCAGCTTAGAGCTATCCAATGAGCTCTTAATAATTATTAACGCTCTTAAAGACAAATAGTTTTTGCGGCGGGTTAGATAAATGTTTTGATGCCGAACATTTGTACATCCGCACCAAACATAAAGATTTATTTATTTCTTTGTGGTAAAAGAGTGCTTTTTTATTATCGGATCGGGATTATTTCTCGATTTTCGATAATTTCGAAACTTATTGAGTCGATGATCAGACTAGAGAAATGTATAAATTTAAGCTACCACTTTCTCATAGCTAATATAAACTATACATACATACATTCTTTGTTCTGAAGCCTCTTAATATCTAAAGATCTTACTCGTAATGGTGTAGAAACATCTTGCGCGTAGAGAATGTAATGATATACGGGGCAATAAAAAGCAAGTAGATACTAATGAATTATTTAAAAAAATTACTGAGCATTGGCTAGGGGTCACATCCCAGACCTGATGGATTTAAGTCCAATGCCCGTAGCCATTCGGACATATTGATTTCTATTACACGTCAATGGAAAAACCATATGTAGCCTTTTCAGCCTTTGACGTGTGCCAGGTAAATCTATTGGGGAAGACCCGCATGAGTCCAACAAAACCCACCCGAGCTGCCCTTTCCAATGGAAAAGCCTTTGACGCTTTACCCAAGAGATTATTCTGAAGACTTGTTTTCACGAAAGGGATCACTAGAGGGAGTAACAAAAAATACCCTAGTTCGGAGAGACTATTCAAAAATATTGAAATATTTCGGCTCGCCGTCTTCTATATTATAGTTTAACCCAAGCACACGACTTCGCGTTTTTGCTAAGTAAACGCCAAAACTTACCTGTGGCATTAACACCGGAATAAAGTACAGCTGGAGGTAATAAAAAAAGCGCAATTGCGGATCAGAATTGTTAAATGAACACTGCTTCTAAACAAACGATAATTATTATTATAGTAAGCATCTTAACTTATTTTAACTTTGTGTTTCGGCAATGCCCTATGAACTCGCTCCTTGGAACAAGCTTTTTCTACCGTATGCTGTTACGAAAAATCTTTACACCGCTTTAATTAGTGTCACAATGTAAGTTGTTATGGTCCTAAAAGGCTTTTATCTTTCATTCGAATAGCATTTGTTTGCTTGCTATGGTAGATAGTAATAATAATAATAATATACAGTTTGCCGTCACTTGAGTCGAGCGTTAGTTCATTAACGGCAGAAGCTGTGAGCCCATAGACTATTCGTATGATATCACAGATGGCCAAGTCGTAATCCGGTATTCCACCTTCCATTAGCCATTGGGATTCTTCGATGTCTTCGTAAAAGTACCTTTTCTTCTTTACGCTTCCACTGTACCAAACCTGTTTATTTCTTTAGAAACGTTTTGACCCACTCGCTATGTGGCTCCCCGCTCACCCAGTTTTGCGCTCGTCTTAAATCTACCTTATTCACCCACGAGAGACTCACGACATCATTTGGGCCTTCTCCGTTATTTCACCTTGAAATTAACGATTTTCCCCGTAGTTAGCGTCGATCACTCGATTTCCACCAAAAGTTGAGACAGCCAGTAGCTGTTGCTATCTGCAGCGGTAGACCTTCGGTAGGGTGAATTGTGGCCGAAAACGGTGCTAATCACAGGGCGTGTCCAATCAATGCCAGCATGATACATCCACCCAAAAATGTATGTAAATATTATAAAATATATCATTCCACCGCTATGAGCCAGGAAATCTGCTCTCTAATGATTCAAGAGAACATGCAACGTATTGGCTTGAAATGATCAGTTCTCGATGTCTGCTTTTGTTTCCGAGGAGTTAACACCACAACTGGAAAGAGGCTCCCTTCCAAAAACCACGCTGATTCTAGCATCGGGAAGTAACGAAAGAAGATGGCAAATACGATGTGTCTCTTGTCGAAGATGAAATGTCTAATGTGTAAGGAAATCATTGCAGAAGGCTCTGAATGAATACGGCCAACATCAGACTGTCGAAGTGAGAGCAATATTTTAAATTTCCGGCAAAGGAATCGGGTAAAGCTTTTTATTGATTATCTGTCCTATGTAGGGCAAGCGTGTGTTCATCCTATTCAAATTTTCTACCTAACATGCATGTTAGATAAAAACGTATACTGCAGAAGTTATTTGCGTTGAGTTTACACAAACAACTTTTCTCATTGGTTCACATTCAAGAAATGTGTATCTCAGCAACCCTCTATAGTTACGCCATTTCCTGAGTGTGTAGGGCACTATCACACCTTATCATTTCATGGAGTCGCAGACCTTCAGAGAACGCTAATCGTTCTCGTGTACGCTGCTTTGCAAGTGCTTTCTACGAATACTAAAATAAATCGTAATTAAAAGTAAACTGTAATTCCCTCCTTATTCACTAGACCAGGCCCATTTTAAGCGCCCATTTTTACCAACTTTTTTTTACCGGGAGCCGCTTGCCGTACAATGAGTTCAAATCCATTTTAAAAAACCGTAAAAATATGTGCCATTTTTAGAGAGAGGTCACAGGTTGAACGCATCAGTTCACAGTAATAACAAATCTTTACACTATAAACTATGCTATTGATTTATGCTCATATCGTATGATCACAGGTGATCATTTGACGTTCACCGAGCATTTAGAAAGCAAGGCTCGGCTATTTTTAGTATTTTTATTTATTCATCGAACAGAGCAGGCCTAAATACCACCTTGAATGTTTTTATTTTGACTTGAAAATTTCCTCCAAAGTCATACGCAGATTTTTCGGAACCTCACCGATTCGTACACGCGTGGCTATGAAGGTAGTAATCACAAAGTCATTAGACGTTGGAAAAATATCACCTTGCGGTTTTGAATAATGAACTTGTATATAAGAAAAAGGCACATGTTTTTGTATCACTGTAATTTTCTGGAAAACGTGACGGTATGCATGACCTTGAAAATAAGCGCTGAAAAGCTGCAAATAAACGAAATATCTCCAACTTGAGAAAAGTGTCCTAAGATGAAAAATAAATGGTCGCAGACAGGCACATATTTTTTTTTAGGAACATAGCTTGCGTTGTCATTTAGTAAGTACTACAGTATAGTACTATAAAAAAGAGATGTAATTGTGTCGAGTGTGACATTTTTTCAGTCGCAATTCTATGTAATATGGTCGCTTTTACGTTAAAGTATCTCGGTATATCTGGTGTTTCGATGACTGGCTTTCTAGCCGTATAAACTTCACATGACAAGTGGAGTTCAGGAGAACTTATAGTGAATATAGCTATTTCAATTTCTCCTTCTTTTCTGCTCTTTCTTTCCTCTCTCCTTTTTGCCTGCTTTGTCTCTAGCGAAGCAGGCAAGACGATATTCGTTTGTTCCAAAATACCAGTGAAAGACCGCTAACGTGATTCGCTAAAAAGAGTGGGCACATTTGAATAGGTACGAGCGAGACCGTCCGCTCCGTTTCGCTTACTGGATACATTCTGCTTTTGAGGGGCAGCTTTACTTGGCCGTCTCCAGGGAACGGATGTCAGGTCAGTCCTCTTCGATGGAGACCAAAAAGGCGTGATAAATGAAATATCTTCCAGTTGAAATATTCCCTGCAAACAGAGTGACAAAGAAGAAAGGACCCAAAAGAAAAAAAATGAAAACCTTAGATCTCGTTCTGTTCTTCTACGAACCACTGCCAACTCCCTGCATTGCTGAAATATGTACAACACTGTTGGAAAAAAAGAGCTAGAAAACGTTAGTTCTATATTTTTGCATGCCAAGCCTGTCTCATATACAGTACATAACAGTTTTGCTATACAAGTTATCTCTTCCTAGTTACCTACCTTATACCGTATATACCAACTTAGCGACATGATTATCGAGTGACCGCGTAATTCGTTGAAACCCAAGCTTTCAGTGCTTGGATCGGACATTCAAGTTGACCCTTTTACAACACCTAAGCACTCTTCACTAAAGTCACTTGTGATAAACACCAGTTTGTAAGAAAGGCTGACAAAAGACCCCTTTGTTTTCAGACGACTCATGACGAGCCCCTCTCGCCTTTAGAGAAAGGTAAAAATACAAAACGAAGTGTTTGCTGCTTGTTTTTTTTAACAACAAGGTGGCTAGAAAAGAATGGGTAGACTTTAGAGTGGAAAATCTAACAATTCATACAGTATTCTTTTCGTTGATTTTAATTAAAAATATAGAGGTTTTAGAGAAAGATTGGCAAAATCAGTTGTTGACCAGCTTTGAATATAACCACTAAGCATTTTTCTATTGAAACAGACGCAGAGGAGTTTATTTGTAAACAGCAAATAATACACGTATGTATATACATAAATGCTATAAAAAGTTCGTCTTATCGAGAAGTCTGCCTTGCTATGATTATTTTCGAACAACGTCGTACGAGACTGGGGTTCTGCTAAAGCTTTCATTCGGCATTGCAGTTGCCACTGTACAGCTATGACGACACCTCAGCGTAGCTTTATATAATAAGGCCCTCGGGTTTTCAATTTGCTACAGCGATACATGGAATGAAGTGTCACTTCCGCCACCGAGTCCGCATAGACCGTTTGTAACGTCTGTGCACCCTTTTTGCTGTATTTGCAAATGTCCGGCGCCTACTTAGCAACTATTTACGAGTCAGTAACAGTGAATAACAGAACGAGCGGCATATCGTCAAGAAAATTGTTTCATCTGGGGTGCGCAATTTGCGGACGTGGGCGTGGGTGGGTGGGTGGGTCGGGTCAGTGTGATTAACGAAGAAAGGTCGTCTCCTTCAGAGAGGATTTGCGTTGGCAAAGTTTTTTTTACATTTGCTAAAAGAGAAAGAGCATGAATACTACATATATGTACACATTTATAGGCTTGTACATATACATATAACCTTAGTTGTCGCCTGTTAGGCAGACGAATCAAGCGCGCGCTCGCACGTCTCGTTCGTTTTCCACAAGTTCTTTATAAAGTTTGAAAAGTTTTCGAAATATTGAAGCACTCCTTATATGCGTAAAGTTAAGCGAACTGGCGTCAGTTAAACGAGCTTAATTTTTGACGATTTTCAAAGCTAACAATCAACTTTCTTCGATGGTCCATAACCACCGGGTTGACTTACGAGTTATAACAATTGATAATGTAATAAATGTGTATTAAAATCGGTATATAGAAGCGAATCGGTCAAATTTGCTGCGTTTCATGCCTTCTCGAGGTATTCAGCTCCGAAATGAAAGGCGGCACTGGAAATTGTCAGTTTAAATCAGACAGACGGCTTGCTCAAATGTAGCGTTCGAGTAAACAACCTGCTTTAGTATGCCTCGTTAAACAGCGCAATACTAAAGTTATTAGGTACCCCGACGCCCCATTTCTCGGGGAGAGCCAAATGCATCCAGCATCGATGCTCGATTTCGTGTTGCGGATGCACATACGTAGATTATCCCATATCTTTCTATATAATGGAAGGAAAGAAAACTCTGCGGGTCAGGTACACGAACAGAACGAAATTAGTGGGCACCGTCACCACTCTACTACCTAGAGCCTCCAACCACACGAACGAGTACCAATAAGGTTCTTCGTCGTGATAAGGAAAGGTCGCCATTGCCATGGACTGAGAGTCTACCATGGGGCTCACCGGTGATACTGCAGTCTAAACTTCAAACAGAACGTGCACTATCTGTATGCCAAGTGTCCGTTAAGCACTAAGCTATTTCGTTCGCTGAATGGCGACGACAGAGGAATTACTAGTAATAATTATTATTTCTAGTAGCTTTACTCATTTTACTATAAAAAGCTATATTCTGATCTAACTATAACGCGTACTAACGGGATCGGGCTTAACGATATAGAGGCCTTTCGATTATTTTATTACAATTTTCAATTTCGCAGAACGTGATAAAATAATTTTCGATGTTCCAAGTTCAACCAGGCGGATATTAAAATGTCTGTGGAAGCGGTGCGGTTGTTTTGGGGTCAGGCTCTATGTCCACACATTTTTATCTCGTTTACTCCGTCTTTCTAATGAAAGGGTTAAGAGTCACCCGGCTGCAAATATAGCCGCCGTCTTTGACTTGGTCCTAGATACCATCCCATAGTAATAACATGAAATTACAGGTTATTTAGCATTGACCGAAGTAATAACCCAATTACTGAGGAGCTTTATGTTAAGCCTCATATGTAAGCGTTTGATTGCTTAATGGTCTGAGATCACTCATTGACAGACACACTCGAGTTACCAGCTTGTCCTTCAGTGACCTCTGATCAAGATGTCGTCGATTCTCTAGTCATCTCACCGGTTGGAGCGTTTTTCGTTTAATCGTATTGAAGATGGCCATACATGAGTACAGTTTCTTAAAGTACGACCCCAATAGGAGCATTTGCTGTTCGATAACTGACACCTGTTAGTCAGATGGAATACCAATATATAGAACACAAATGACTCGATAGAGGATGATCTGCCTTTAAAGTTGCGCTGAACGTCAGTCGAATTGGTACTTCTGTTCCATAGTTCTGAAGAGTTATTCAGATTTGAAGAAAAGAAATTAGCTCAGCAGTTCCGAGAACGCATCGTTCTCGAAAGAATCTATTAGGTGATGGCGGCTTGACACGGCGTTGAAGAAACGACGTTGCTTTTGCATCAATAGTAGAAATACCTCATAACTGAACCTCGTATCCGAATAGCAATGGCTTTATACTAATATGTTTTGATTTTTTTTTTTTAGGGCATTTTACCGAATCGCACATCTACCTCTCCTTAGAAGTCGTCGGTAGGAGGGTCGTAAAGTTGCTGTGTATTCTGTATACTTATTTTGGATATTAAACAAGCCTCTTCAAGGGGCATAATTCACAAATTGTATCTGGACAATTTTTCATTTTGTAACTCTCGTGACAATCAAGTTGGGAAAGAATACTACGACCCTCAGCCGAATGGTTAAAATGGCGAAGTCACAATAAGATGTTAATATGAGTGTGCATAGTAGTTTAATCGTGAAGTCGTAGCGCAGGTTAGGCGTGACTTGGGCGTTTCGGTGACGTTCCGTCATAAGTTCCGTTTGCTATTGTTCAAAGATTGAAGTCGAGAAATCAGCTTTTGGTGCACCCAAATAATGCCCTAGGAAAAGTGAAGTAGTCCATGCCTTGTAACAGTTTTACCTAATGGTTAACTGCATAGTTTTTGATAGTGCTAAGAATGATAGTTTCTCACGACTTCAATGCAAGATTCTACATATGTCCCTCGTCAGTTAAAGATAAAGAAATGTTTATATTATTTTTTAAGTAATAAAGACCAACATCGCTATAGCTTGTTTAGTTATACACTTAACATTTTCTCAATCACCGTTTATTTTTATCGTTCTCACCGTTTATTTAGATTTTCTCGTTCATTTTTTTTTCAACAAAATCATCCATTCTTACGCTCTGGACGCTTGACCAGAGACACTAGTTAATCAATGAAATTGATCTACATAGACGCGGTAGATTACGGGAACGGGGAGCGTTAGCTGTAATGATTTTGAGATCTATTGAGGTAAACAAACTAATTTCTATATGAATTACCTTGTCGTATTTATCAACAGTTGTTGTTACGGTGAAATTTCCCGGTCGCGGCTAGGTCTGTCATTTAGCTCATTGTAAGGCAGGGGGGGGGGGACGATTGTACTGGTTGTACGCAAATAGATACGGCTAGTAAAGGGCCTCTTATTTCGTACTATAATCCGTTTTTTTAGCGATAACAGTATTTCCTTAGACGAACAAGTTTACATTTGCGATGCCAGAGGTGTGAAGATATCACAGTGTGAAAAAAACTGGACCTTTCGTTGCCATTTTTGTTAAGAATATAATGTTCAATTTAACATTGGAGGAAACCTGTCTCTATAACGCAATGCGTTGTCATTACGAGTGTTTTGGTTCATCAGTCTAATGAGGACGCCTAATAAAAACGGCGCATAGATAAACGGGACAATTTTATTAGTGATTATTTCAATTTTTTTTTAAATTGTGAGATAACCGGAATCAATTTCTAGGGTTATATAGATATAGCTAAATGACACGCCGGTGATATAGCATCTAAAAGATATTTCCCTCCCTTCACTAGTTCAAAGAAAGGGCTTTCAGAAATCAGTGAAAGACCGTTCTGCACACGAAGCAAAGCTACTTTTCAGCCGACAGCTGATATTATTCGACAACGAATTCGTGAAGCTTTGCTAACAAGCCAGCAGGCGGTATCCACAGAAAACAGCTGATGAAACAGAGGCAGAACTGAACCAGCCTGAGAGTTTCAGGGAAGAATGTTGATACTTGTAAAGCATAAATACATAAGCTGGCTACGACTCCGCTTCAGAATGTTACATCTTTAACCTGATCCGACAGCCTAATGTATTTGTTTCTATTAGCAGGAATTTACTTTTCGAGAGATAGTTGAGTCTCTATTTAGTTAATAGAAAAAACATATTCTTCAATGATAGGGTTTTTTTTTTTGCTGACCGTACTCTCCTTGATTTAACAACGATTGGTATTGTCACAGCCTTCACTATTGGCTAACTAGGTTACAGTAACCGTTGCAAAGCGCTGTGGAAAGAGAGCGGTATTAAAAAACCACAGCTAATCCAGGTAAAAACGATTGCGCCCAACTGTGCGTTTTGAGATAAATTATCATTGAACTTTTGTTTAATAAACAGAACTGAACTAAACTAAAACGAGTATCGTCCTGATGCTAAGTTTGATGAGGCAGCTATGAAAAACGTCACGCCTTATACGTTCCTAACTGATTTATCCTTTCAGGAGGACATATCAGGAATACAGATTGAAACGTGAAGTTGTTCGTTTTATCACTTACAAAGCGTCTACATACACCGTAGAAAAAAACGACAGATGTATTCTGCTTTCTTATATTGTAAGTGGACGGCGATGTAATGGGAAATAACAAACGAAATCATTATTCTAGCGTACATAAATCAAATAAATTGACTGACCAGTTGAAGACGAGAGCCGGCTGTTAATTGTTGGGCAAAAATTGGTTCGGTCTACTGCTTCCGCCATCGAAATAGTATTTCCGTTTCAAATTGTCAATGATTAATTTCATAGAGACGCTACTACTACAAACCGTATCGCTGATCCCTTATCTTAGAGATGGTTTCAACCGTGTAAATGGCCATGACATTCCAGGAGAATCAGGTGTAGCTACCCCTTGTTCCGCTTACCTTCCGTAACATACTGACCGAAAAATAAGGAATAAACCAAATCGCAGATACAGCAGACAAAAGCTGTCCACAGCTTTCACACAGCCAGACTAGTTCCGCAGCCAGAAAGTTCCGGACGGGGCCTCCCATTGACCTACGCTAGGGCCTGCGGCACAACATAGACATTATAAAAACCAGGTGGCCTATCTTGACCGATTTGATTTCGCGGACGTAAATTATTGTTTGCTTTATTATTTTTATTGTAGCTGGGTAGTTCCGCTTCTGCGGAAACCGCTCCGCTAAAGAAACCTGCAATCATCCAAATGTCCAACAATTGGTAATATGACTTATTCTGCCTTACAGATAGCAAACAACCTATCCTAAACAGAACATCCACATTTTCACTGTTAACCAATCATTCAGCCTGTCATTCGGCTGTTTCGAGTGAGACAGAGACGCGGATCTTTGCCTCTTGCCTGGTTAATCTCTCGACAATCCACTTGGATCGTCTAAACATTACCATGCGGATAAGTTATTCATTAAATGATATATACTGTTGACTATTAAGGAGCACGGTCGCATTGTAAGTTTCAATTTAAGCGGCAAGGGTACTATGCCGGAAAACACAAGCATAGACAAAATGCCTACGAAGGGATAGATACTAATAAGATAATCGTACGAGCTGTCCGATGGTACTTGGACGACGATACTGTTAGATGACGATGTTGTTACGGTGTAAAATGATTCAATAGGTGTCACAGACAGCGGTACGGGCATTGACATGGATTTCGTTCCGAGCTGGCCCAAATGAAAGTTATCCAGGGCGAAAAAAACGCGAAGCACGAGGCAATAGTAGCATGAGTTCTGCTCTCCGAAGTTTTCGAGGAACATCCATCAACAAAGAAGCCATCGAAGCGACCGTAAGTCAGAAAGCAATGTATTCTAAATTAAGCTTTCTGTCAGTTCAACAGATAATGTACGTGCTGAAAGACTCATTCCTTGCTCCACAGATGACACACTTCGGTACAATCGAACATGTAAACAAAACAGGTCTCTTAGGTGCCGTCAAGCAGCTATTGAGCCTGGTCGAACATCTTGGGTCACGTAAATGAAACCGCACGGCTGCCCTGTTCTGAGAAAGAACACTCATTAGAACACATATGAAACATATCGTTGGAAAGAGAAAAAAACATTCTAGGGATAAAAACTAAAAAAATAGCTACATACGCTCACCAGTGAACAGATTCGCTCCGTAATAGTAATTAACTATAATTCCAGGTATGGGTCGGCCTTTAACTAGCTGAGCCATATGCCCTGTTCATAAGTGTAGCTAATGTAATGGAGCTGTTTCAGCCATATGCCTCCATTCACTAAATTGCAAGAATAATCAAGGGAATAAGCGAGGCAAAAAATACTCAACGACGAAGGTAAGACAGCATACACCTAGGCGCAAGACCAGACTGTCAGGAAATCTCCAAGTCTGTTTCGGAACGACGAGAAAAGGCAGCATCGTGTCATTTAAGTGCCCTAAAAGTTCGGGAAATGCTTTGCGCGTAATTTAACCATAGCTCGTTAAGTCGCGGGAGTTCACGCGAGGAGGGACATGCTTCTCGATTAGCCAAATAAAGAAAGGAAGCGAATTACTGAAACCTGGCCAATGCCTACGTATTTCTGTAGCTTGCTTCTAATCACTAAGGCTTGTGCCAGGCGATACATAGGCAGTGCCAATGGAAAATTTCTAACTGTTAATTGGAACTATTGAAAATCAGGAAGCAGAAGAGTATTTCTCTATGCGCTTCGTATTGCACGAGGTAACGACCTTCTATGTTTTGAATTTTACGCCTGGTATCGCCGTTAGGCTTTCCATCAGATGGCTGGCACAAAACGAAGTGTGCCTATGTCCGAGTTTGAATGTAGACCACAGCGTGTGCCTAGGATTAGTAGGCAAACACGTTACCTTCTAGGCTATCATAAGAACTAACGCAAACAAAAAAAGATGAGAGTCAGTTGTAATAATTTGATCTGTCTATGGCCTTATACTGCCTTTAGTCAATTTGATCTGTCGTACCTGAAGATTTGTAGGCTTATGTGACTTGAATTTTCAACTACTTGGTACCTTAGATCACTTGGTTGGTTATATCTCATACACTATAGAACTAAAATATCTGCTACGATATACTGAATTCTGCTGAGCCCATTTGTAAGCTACAGGTTTATGATCACTCTAGTGTAAATCATTTAATCAAGCGCCAGTACTTTTGAGATAATAGAAACGCCTAGATCGTTAGAATTGTCTTCCCATGCTCCAAGTCGCTCAGCCGTTTTGACATTGCATGATATTTATTAAGTCAAGATCGCTTTTGTTTCGTGGTACCGCTTATTAAAAGAGTCTATACGAATTGGACTAGTCGCGGAGAGTTCTTATTGTTCTATTTTTAAATATATATTTGCTGGCTAAGATAAGAATGTTAAGTTGAGGCGCCCCGTAATCGAACTGCGCACGCGTATTGACATATAGCCGTGATGGAAATGCGATGGAAGACGAGATCACTGAACGTGGGTAATTAGAGCGCAGTTACACCCGACCAGACTTGGGCTTTTCAGACAACGAAAGGCAGAAGCACGTGTTTTCTACGTAAACGAGGGCAACGTAAGAATCAATATGGGTACTAATTTGTTCGTTCAATTACGCCGGTAGAAGTCGAAACGCATGCATTTTTTACAATATATTGAATACTGTAACCACGCAGTGCTTAAGTTCTAGAGAGCAAAGTTATCAGGCTGACTGTGATAGTCAAGTACGTGAGAGTTCAATTTAAAGGCAAGTGTAAAACCTAGGGTTTGTTGAGTACCCAGTAGACTTTTACTGTGGCTCATTCTTATGACTCTCATATTAAACAGCTCAAAGACGTTGTTATCCGCTAATTGATATATTACTCTCCTTCCTAGCAGCAAAAAAGAGGATATATCTAAAACTTCTTTACGGCCCGATGTAAATGTTCTTAGTCACCTGATATCCATCGGTGAGCCACGAGGGTACCGTTATCTATAATTATGTAGTAACTTGCGTAGGCCGCTCAAAGCCAAGAACATGACATCCTCTACAGTTGGACGACGGGTTCGTCAAAGTGTGGGCCAACCCGAAAGGTAAGAACCAAATATTTTGTCTCGCAAAATTGGTTATGCCTCTTTTATGGGCATTTTTTAACATTTTGAAATTTAGTTCAAGAAACATTCGGGACACGTATGAGATTAAAATGAATAGATTAAAGATTTTTTTTTTAAAAAGCCCCATGTGGCCTGCCAGTTGGTCAAATGTGTTATAATAGCACGTTACTGGGAAGCGTGCGCATGGTTACCTCATGATAGTCACTGCCAATTGCAAAAAGAAAGGGGCATCAATAAATTATTTACTAGAATTAAGAGGGTCAAAGTTACTCCACCTTAATGGCAGGCTCAAAGGTAGATGAATAAAGGATTCAAGGTGTATCAGTTTCGACCAGGGCTGATTTGAGTATGTGTTATCAAGGGGTCTAGGTATAGTACTACATCCAACAAATCTCTGGCGTTTGAGAGCGTTGGATGTAAAAAGTCCACCGCCAGAAACTAAACACTAGTCAAGCGTAATCAAAATAGACAGTTGGAGGAAAATTTAAAGGTTTGTCGCATTCTTTTGTTGGTGTACTAAAATACGTAGGATCTTACAGGAATCTGTGTATTGGCTTATGTTCGTATACTTAGGATATACCCTAAGCGGGAATACGACCCTACAGAAGAGAAGGATTTGTTTTCCTTGCGAGTGAATTGCTCTAATGATTCCCTTTATCCATTTTCGCACCATAAACGCGTTGACTTATTACAATTTTTGAGAAGCCATATTGATAAAATCTTGTGATATATATAAAAAATATGTTGTATTTAGAAAATACGTATGAAAAAATACAAAGGTGAGCTAAAGTCTTCGGCCATCGATTTTCGAAACAGGTGCGCCATATTAGCGAAATTTGGAGTGTGTAGTTAACCAGCACTACCTGGAGATACATGTACAACCCATGTGCTCGAATTTTTCGATTATTTGCTGTTTCGCGCGCTTAGTCCCGTAGTCTCTAAAAATTAAAATAACTTTTCTCCCACTAGCAAAAAGTGCCTCTTAAGCTCTTAATACGCATGGCCATCGTGGCCCCTCGGATCGTTTCAGTGGTTTTATGTATGTTCTTTAACACTGTGGTTTCCCATTAAAGTTACAAGCTCGACCTGAAGTTCGGTATTACTAACAGTGGTTAATTTTCTCCATAGTTGTAGTTCATTCTTATTGAATAAGAATGTCATATTGAATATGACATTTACGCTGACTATTTATTTCGGATCGCGTAAACACCTGATGCAGTATAGCTCATCCTCTTATATTTGACTATATATATGTTTCCAATAGGTAAACGCTATTTGGTTATCAGTTATAGCGTAAATCTAGTGGTGACGCATATGCTTAAACACGCGTTGAACAAACTCTAAGTGCTGGTACATCTTCTGTAGCAAAGTCGTACCATAAATAACGCGTTTAATGCAATTCAATATTTGATGAGAAATGCATAGCAACAACAGAAAGGCAAAAGCAGGAATAGGCAGAACTTTGCACTGTTTACAAACTTCAGTGGTTTAGCCCTTGGGGCCAACTTCTAATGAGGTCGGTTCTGTGTTCGAAGAGAACAATCGTCGATTCGAGTAGCGTCCATTTACCAGCTGGCCCGCCCACTCAACTTTAGCTTCCCAGTGCTGCCCCTGTATCGTACAGCGGCTCTCAGTCTGCCAAAGGGAATTTACTGACTATACTTGCACTGCACCGCCTGCGAAATATATTCGAAATATATGGGCGATGGCACTTGGGTCGGCAGACGTTCGAGCATAGATAATTAAAGCATGTAATTATTCCTGTGGTACCCTGGGAGCCAATTAGGTTGTTCGGCTGGCAAAACACATGTTTGTATGTAGTAGCGGAGATGCCTAAGGAACGTCCCGGTACATTTGCAAATAAAACGTACAGACATAAATTGCCATAGCAGAAGATCTCGAGGCGTATGGGCTTCGATACTTTTCAGTTAAGTTGACTGCTTCGTGCTCCAGCTCATTTTCGTTTGGTCTTTACTAGTCGATTTCAGAAACCGAGTCCTGCTCAAAAAGTCAGAGAAGAACTATGGAGAAAGAAGTCTTATCTCAGTTTCTGTAAACTATATCTGCTTATACGTTGCGCGTTGGCTCTTATGCAACTGGGCTGCATAGGCATACCAAACATGGAGTCTTCAATGTTGTACAGTATGAAATAAGATTAATCGTGGTCGGTATAATAATTGCTTCGATCCAGATAAGTTTTTTGTCCAACTACCCACTGAATAGCTTTACTCTTTGGTTCAGCGGTTTGTTAGCCAACTTTTAACCGCCACATCTGATAGAACAGGAATTTTGAGAAACGTAAAGCTTTTATATTAATATGGGTAGGATACGCCCCTCAGTGGGAGAGAATTTTCCGGAACAAAAATAGAAATATAAGCGCTTCTTACTCCTTTTAAATAAAATCTGCTTACTAATGCCTCTACTAGTTGGCTTAGAGATTTATGTCTCTTTATTCTCGTGAGGTTATGGCTACGAGCAGAGACTCAAGTATCTGGACAAAGAACAGAAGGATCTGTGATTAGAAGCGCTTGTTTCACAAGACGAGAAAAAGCTTACAGTGGTCTTATCCAAGCTTTCGGCGAATAGATGGCAACCTACATAGGCCTTTATCCAATTTTCCTTTACACATAAAGTAATTTACTAGCAAAATGCGGATCGGGCTTGTTGAGAGGAAGATCATTTAAGTAAGTAAACTCATGCAAAGGGGAGCATGTTACAGACCAATAGCAGAAAATGCCTCTTTCCAAAAAGGCGATACGTTTTATATACAATAAAAGTCTTGCAGAATGCCCCTGCCAAGTAAATACTGTCATGTAACACATTTGAAAAATGTAACAGTGGAACACAGGGCCAAGACACTGGCTCCAACGATTTGACCTGCAGGACTCTCTGTCGAGCGTCCATCTTTGCTAAAGAAAATAAATGGCAATCGTTCTAGCAAACAGAGGCATTCTAGACAATTATAGTTGAATAGATCACGCCGATCGTTAATACTGAAAAATGAGCACGATGGGAATCGCTTCTTTATCTAGTTGTGTCAATATTGTACGTATCGGGTTGTTGGAACCGCTTCT
Organism: Varroa destructor; assembly: GCF_002443255.2. Taxonomy (NCBI): domain Eukaryota; kingdom Metazoa; phylum Arthropoda; class Arachnida; order Mesostigmata; family Varroidae; genus Varroa; species Varroa destructor. The sequence goes on from NW_019211455.1 coordinate 7,699,802, forward strand.
TTTGGTACATAGTTTCGGTGTTCCGTATTTGAGGTGGCGGCTTACATCATATGGTAAGTGGCGTCGGGTTGGCGTTGACGCCATTGGTAAGCTGAAATTTGGCAACAGAAGACGTGTTAAAACTGTGGTTACCTGCACTCAACATAGGACGTCGTTAAAATTACTAAAATTTATGCAAGCATTTACTATATTCTATTACGATAAAGGCACAAAGGCCTATAAAAAATACGTGCTATTTATGGTCGAAATATGCGTATGGAAGAAAAAGTTGAAAAATCATTTTGTCCTTTTCGTTCGACTTAAAGCATTCTCCTCGTGGTTTACGGAAATAGCTAATGAAATAATTACAAAAGCTGAGCAGGGTCGGCAGACGAAAAACTCACGATATCGCCAAAGAACTTTAGTATAACTGGGAAACTTTACCGAAACGCAATTAAATCAAGATATTTCTCAAAAAAAGAAAAAAAAAAATTGATCACGTGTAACAAAACGGAGGCTACATTTGACAATAACGTGCAAAAGGAAAAAGAATTTAAAATGTACACTCCATATTTTGCTAAAGAAGCTAATGCTAGATATTTAGCGAGATTAGATTCAGAATCATAATGTTTACTAGCTATATGTAATACATATATCGTCTCCTACCGTAACAGTGCCTCATTGGACATTTTTTTTTACCTACCTGAAAAAAATCGGTAAAAATTGGGAAGGCTTGGAGAAAAAAATTAACGCACTCACCGTGTAGCCCGGATCTTGCAGCACTATCTGTCTCGGTTTTTGCAAAAGTGCCTTAATATTTAATTGGTTTCAATAGAACGACGTAAAAATCACCCGTTACAAATTTCTGTCCAGAAACTACCGATATGCTATAGTGATCCAATTATGTTACTACCAGAACATGGCAGAGGGTATCGTTTCCAAGTATAAGAAGCTTCCACTTGAAAATGGTAAATGTTTTATCGACAACCTAACACACATCGACCGTGTTTAAGAAATGATATAATGAAGTTCTACGAAGTCCCGAATGGCTGTTTCTTTCTTCGAACTGTGCTTCTTGTAGACCACATTATTAACTAAATGAGACCATAAGGTTTAAAGATACGTTTCATTGTTTTCTTACCTAGTAGTTTTGGCATTTTGAAAGGCTATCATCAATCTGTGCTGTTATTGTTCTAGATGCTTGTTCCTAATTACTAACCTTCTTGAACAAATCTTCCCCTAAACAAATTCATGTTTAGCTAACCTATCAGTTCACAGGAGTAACCAGAAGTGTGCAGACGATATACCGCAAAGCGCGGCTGTTTAGGTCATCTCCTAATACTGCCACCCTTCAAGCGTAACGTCAGCATTGTGCCGTGGTTTTGGTCTTATACGCCGTAGCTCTACGGGGCTTATTATAACGTTAAAAGACGGTGAAAAAGATTTTGCCTATTAATGGCTATTTGCCATACAGGCTAACAACCGCTCCATCCGGAACTGGCTTTTAACCCCTTTCGAAGCCATACTTGACTTCAGGGGTGTCCGTGGACTAACGGTTGCTCGTGCTAAACGAGTCATTCGATCTTGAAAACTGATTAAAGAATGTCTTTTGGTTCGAGGTTTATATTATTTTTTTACCCAGACGTTTTATTGATTTAGCTTTTATCGTCATAAATCATATATCGACGCTTACAGTAGGCCGAAAAATTCTCTTCCAAATGGTATAAGGTAATTTATCGGACTCGTATAAACCGTACTCGACAAATTTCGATTTTTGCTAACGGACATTTCGGGACTTTTTCGGCACCAAATTGATTTTTTTTTTTTCAAAGGGCCCATTCTAACCAATGGCTGCGCTTAGGTGAAGGCTGATTATTTAGAATAGTAGTCTGTTATATATATAGACTAATATATAACAGACTAATATTCTAGCCAAGGATTGTCTTCTCTCAAAATTATTACAGTTCAAAAGCCATAGACATTATGCGAAATAAGCAAATATTTATTTAAAACTTACTTTTTTTTCTGGTTAAAGTAATGATTTAGCTCGCCAAATCTCAGGTGTATAGTAGTGTTGATACACTGACTTAGCGATCTGGCAAATAAATCATTGTTTGCTAGTTCTAAAACGTTCGATGGCCAGTATAGCTGCGACGTTCCAATAGTCCGTGGGACAATGGGGGGAAAAAAGGAACACGTTACAAGACATGCAACACACAAATGAATACGCTGAAATGAACCTCAGTGTAACGTAAGAGCTTAACGAACTAACTCCACGGATCGATCACCTGCTCACTATAAATTCCGGTCGCTTTAACCAAATACCCCTCAGTAAACACTCATTCACAACAAAATTACTTAGTCCAAGCAATCCCTGCACTACCGGATTAACTCTAATTTAATAAAAATTTGAATTTTTTCGACTAGAAACAACGCTGCATTAATTAGGAAGCCGTCACATAAGAGACTCATACGGTCATTTGCTACCCGAAAATCGAAAAGATTTGCCTGAATAAAAAGGACCGCATTTTCTAACCTGACTTATTGATACTTCGTACCCTTGATGATATTTAGCTCAGTGATGAGACCGGTGTCATAGGATTGTTTTGCAGGGCAATCCGAACACCTGCTCAGATCATTGTTCTAAACATATTCTTACAAAAAAAAAAAAAACGTTTCTGTAGCGAATAATGAGAGTGTAGGTTACAAATCGGTTCGTGATTTTCTTAGACTGGACAACTGCGGAAGGTGCGAAAAACGACCCTATTTTCGAACGTTTCTAAGTGCCAGGATGAGATCACAAATGATACAGGGTCATAAACTTAATCGAACTCAGGGGCTCGCCCTTATATCAGTTCGCTAGAGGCCCCGCGGGGAAGTAGGAAAGATGTCTTTACGAGAGAAGAACGCTTATAACATGTCAACAGATCTACTGGGATCGATATGAAGGTTGTCTGACTGCAAAAGCAAACGCGCATTTTTTAACACAGATAGAAGCTAACCAGTAATCTACTTTTTTTCTACAAAGTCAGCGTCTTAACTAAGTGAGAATTTTTTCGTTTGTTTCGGATATCCGCCCTCTTATTCAGATATCGCTCATTAGCCTTTACGTTTTCTACAACCTGTTGGTTATTAGGGCTACATCCAAAATGTCGCCGTATCAATAAATTAAATCACAAGCAAAAGACGTCCTTCTCTGAAGGTTATGAAAGTATTAGGAACTTTCTTTCTTGTAATGCGTTGCAGGCAAGAAGGAGCATGATAAACGACTCCGAACTTTCGAGACCCTCATATACTAAGCGACAGGATATGGACGAGCTTTGCAACGCCTCGCTTTTGCCTGATTTTATCTGAAATACTGTGACGACGGTATGAACTAATTGAAAGACTCCTCTAAATAGTCTTTCGTGTATTAACAAAAAGCTCGTTTATTGATTGCGTTTCATATCAACCCGTTCAACGAGAGCAGCATTATTAAACTTTGCCCTGTCCGTTGTTAGCTCGATGCCAGTGGCAGAAGTTGAAGGTTCAGTCTTTGCAGACCCTTTCAAGCACGTTTTAGCAAAGAAAAGAGTGGAGGATCGGTAGGGGAGCGACAACGCACGAAGAAAGCAGTTCTAAGACTCACGTAATAAAACCTGGCGTATTTATTTGGTATATATTTATAAGCACTGAAACTACAAAATTAAGGAAAACATTTTTAGCTTGGGTGCAGTACTTTATTGGATACAAAATGCAAAGAAAACAGGCTGTAGTAAGCGTTCGAATAATATCATTAAGTACTGAACATCGATGTTCCAGTCCCAGCAGTCGGCGCACCTTCAAAATTGAGCTAGTTGACCCAGCTCTTTTTTTTCGATGCGCTTGGTTTAGACCGATTTCGGTTATCGTCTTCCTAATGGAACTGTCCTAGAGTCAGGACAGCTTATCGTAATGGAAGAGAAAAGAGGAAAAGGTCAGCTTCCATGGCTGGTACAGCGTTCAAAAGAAGCCATTGTCACTCCTTTTCAAATGAAACACTGAAAATCGCTATCGGCCATGTGATGGCCTTAGAATTTTCAATACAGTGACGAATAATACGAGCCTAGAAAACGCTGCTGAAATATTCCCGCAAAATGACCTGGATCCTATTCCTCAAACACGTTACGCCGCCTTTACAAGTGTTCGCACTCATTTAAGATAAAAACAACGTATTTCCTATTTACTATTTGGGCTATGTGTTTATCCCTATTCAGTTAGTGTTGAAGCCCACATAACAAACTAAAAGGAAAGAGGAATTGAGCCCCGTTCGATCGCTGTGGGAACGAGGTTTTTACTATATCGGACAAAATTATAGATAATATTTTATGTAGAACCATTTATTTTGTTGAAAATGCGGTATGTTCCGAATAACACGTAAGGTGTCAGCCTTAAAAAAAGGAGAGAAGAAAAAGATTGATTTACCAATTTAGGGTCAAATTTACGTAAGCTAGACGGCTATGGTTCCAAAATGAAACCGAACAGCAACACCCCCTTAAAATAAGCTTCGTTTTTAATAAGCACTTCTCGAGGAGCACCGTAAAATTTCACTGCTCGATTAACAATTTGACCGGGTATCGGATACCTGAAGTATTACTTTTTTTTTTCAATAATCATGATTATTCATAGTCTTTTTACGTGTGTTTATTACTTTAAATTGTGTAGAATACGCATGTCAGCATCATGGGCGAGAGACTGGATAGTAGCGGGTTTTGTTTATTCAAGGGGATTTACGGACTAGCTTCAATATAAGGTAATGACTTAAGTACAAAACCAGAAAGCTTCTAACCGAACAGACCGATTCCCAAGAGAAATATAGCTTATTCGTTAGACAAAACAGGTAGCTAAGCAATAGGTATTACGGCTGAACGTGAGAGACGATAGGCTGGGCCAGTTTCCGCCATTATAATTTTATGCTTATCTTTACAACCGGATGCTGCGTCTAGTTTATGCTACAAAGAGACGTATCTGCAAATCGTTTCGGGTTTTAATAGTTTCAGCACAGGCCATACGACAATAGGAAAGAATATTCCTTTTTACATTTACAATGATTTGAGTGAAACTGGTTCACTCCTTACATGGCCGTCCTCTATCTGCTTTAACAGGTATGGGAATTCAATGCCCTTATAGCCACTAAGAACTTTTAGTGCATTCGTAGAAAGTGGTGGAAATCGCTTTAACGTACAGCCTACGCAGATCTACGCTGTGTAACCGAAAGAAACGATTTTCAGTTACTTTTTCTGCTGTCACGTTTCTATGTAAACTTTCGCTACGGGACGCACTCGTTACGCCAATATGATATACAATACAGGGTAATACAATAATATACAGGGTTTTCATTATTACTCCGGTCCGATTCAGCTCACCTAGATCTTTCCGATTTTCAAGAGTCTGTAAACTTCCCGCCGAATGCTGCGCGTGCAGAGCCTGATACGCACGCTAGAAGTAACACAGATGCACACTAAATGGGCCGTATAACTCTAACGTCGAAGGATGTTTGTATCCAATTGAAAATATGATATTTTGAATATATCCTAATGGTGTTCCTTTAGTAACAGATATGCTTTCAATGGATTTTTTAAAAAGGTCAACAGCCTGCAACATGTTTGTCCTGCATGATGAGGACATTGTGTTCTATTTAATAATATAATAAAGCTGATCGTTGGCAGAATGCCTGCTTGATTGTTCAGCTTACAAATACGATAGCACCTGATATCCCTTACGCACCACCCATAATGAGCCTCTATATGGGCGCTTATATAATTCTGTTGTATATGGACATGCTATCTTCAATCAGGGCTTCCGATAAGTAAACTTAGGTTAAAGAATCAATATGCATACTTCTGCAGTGCACAACCTAACTATAGAAACGCGATCTACTAATATATACAATATATTATCTTATATACAATACTAATATGAGTAGAATTTAGGCGAGTGTGTTCCTAATGCGTTATACCTTAATGTGTCTCTGTTAAATGAAATGCCATCTTCAAAATACTGTCCAAATATTAGAAGATCTCACTATACTTCTGGGGACGGCACTAGTCTAAAAACAATGTTTGTGATGCATCATGAAGACTGGAGGCAACGCTTCAATAGCGTAACGTTTATCTCAAAAAATATTAATGTGCTAATGTATTACCGCTTCGGAACTTGATTATTTCCTTTTTAAAAAGTCCTCCAATTTGAAAGCAATTAATGGCCGAACGGATCAGTATCCAACGAGTATGGACATCGTCCAAACAAAGAGTGATCTCCTCTGCTATTGTTGTTCGGGATTCGGACTTCAGAGCTGTAGACAGCCTAAAATTCGTCAACGCTAGTTTAAAATAACAATTTAAACAATGTCTGTTTTGAAGCCCAGGTCAGCGTTTCCTTATCTTTTGCCTATTCAGAAGTTTCGGAGATGATTCTGTTCAGATGTAACCTATTTTAAGCCAGTCCAATATCGATCGAACCCAACGGGAAGTAAAATTAGCAAGAGTGGGGTTGGGCTCGACGTAGTTTCGTATAGAATTAACTCGTCGAGAAGAATCGGGATTGAGTTTGTTTTCCCCCATTTTTACGTCGATTACCTTATGCAGTAAATCAAAACATGGTTCCTCACCTACTAAACACACTTCGATTCTACCGTGCGTCTTTATTGACCCATTTTTCCTCACAATGTTCGCCCATTCAACGACAGCACTAATCTGCATGTGTAGTACGCATTGACGAAATATAAGAACCCAAACTTGTTTTGTAGACGCGATCGACGGTGGTATTTCTATTCGTTCTTTTTTTTTTCGGGCTAACTTCTCTTATGCAATGCGGAATCATTCAGCTTTTGGGGAAACGGAGCAAATGCTAATTTTTGTTTTCCGATCACGTTCGCTAGCAGGATTTTCGACCTTCTTTCCAAATGAAACTTTTCGGAAATTCAGGGGCTACAAGTGAGCTGCAAGGGCACCACGCCGTAATATACCGCCAAGCACCCAACCTGTGTAAAGCCTAGGCTGGACAACATCATATTGTACAAATCTGTTCTGCGAGAATTCCCAGTTAGTTTGGACTGATTATACGTCAAAAGAATGAAAGTATCGCGTACGTCGGGTTTCGAAAGGCGGTAATACCAATACATTGCCCAAGAAAAAAACACTTCTGCAGCGTGATCTCTGACACGTCGTGCTCGTGTTCTATCGGCTGCTCTTGACAGATGGATATAGTAAAGCCGTCACTTATTTGTTCAGTTGCAACGAGACTACGCTCAAAGATGGCTGTATAGACCAATTACTATTTCGCGGGATGCTTGTCGTACCTACATCAAATGACAAGAGCAGCACCTTGTTACGTTCTGCACTTTGTTTTACTTAAACGGTCGCATAGTCGTTTTATAAACAGATGGGTAAATTGACCTTGGGAATGGAACAGCATACAAATCAACTAGTCTCAATAGAACTGCACAAGCCATACAAACGTCACTTTTTTTTGACGTCTGGCGCACGTGGTGGGAATGATAGGAAGGGGAGAAAGTGAAAGACCCAGGCTGGATTTGCATTCGAAGTCGACTCGCCAGGAGCTAACAGACGGACAGAAGTGTTTCGGGTGACGGTAACGGTCTTTCTTCCAAAAATTATACCTATTCCTCTCTTCACCCATCTGATGGAAGCCTTCCTTTTTTTTGTGGTATGATTCTGTCCGTATCACTTTTGGGTCGCGCTTCTGTGCAAGGCAGAAATATAGTAACAGAAGGTATTTGCGCTGTCATAGAAAACAGAAACGGATAAGAATCTTGGAGGAGGTTGACTAGCGACACAAGGTATACGATGCCTTGCCGCAGATTCTGTGGTGGAAGGGAACTACTTTTACGAAGGTCCCATTTCTCTGTGTTCTCGAGCAACCCATTTCCTTACTACTGCCTAGGTATTCCTAACTGAACTCGGGTGCCCTTGTGCCTTTAGAGTGTACATGTCGTTAGAGAAAGTTCCCCTTTCCATAAGAGGGCGTAATGCAGAGACGAAGCGGAAAGGGAGAGCCTTCGTAGCAGCAGTAGCAAAGTCAGGAGCTAAAAGAATGAATGTGGGAATAGATTTTCCGCCTCAGTATACGCAGAGCGGGGCACACATGGATCAGCTGATCAAACAGCGATGATCTTTTCCGTATTTTTTGTCGTTTCTTCTGATTCTTGTGCCTGCTTGCCTGTGTCCTGATGTGCTCGTATGGCTTTGATTTCTTTGCCGGTTGTGTTTTTCTCACTGCTTGTAGTTGTCTGCTTCCATTCCCTTTTTTAGCTGCTCCTTTCTCTACAGCCCGCGCGCTAAGTTCTCTCGTTTCGCCTCTTGCTACAGTAAGAATATTACATAGGCAGAGGTAGTGAAGACATCGAATAAAAAGACCGATAGCTGCCCCGTAGCGGTCGCCCCCTGCTCTTGGACGAAGGAACGTAGCTCTAACCCGTTGAACCGTGAGCCCAGAAGCCTGTTAGGATTGCGATAGAAACTCATCCTTTGCCCAGCCTTCAACCGTCGACGTTCCCTACCGCGCTCCTTTAAACACAATCAACGGCAAGCCGTTGAGTCAATGGGGTGCTACGCCAACAGCGATACCGGTAATAGCCATGGCTCGTTCTATTCTTTACCGTCTCGTCAGGGGAAGAAGAAGCCGACTCTGCGCCGACGGAGGACCAAACGGACAGAGCGGATGGTTCACGGAAAATTAGCGAACTGTCAATATACGAGAAGCCGATTAAATTAAATGCTTCAGGTTTTACTTCAGAAACTGGAGCTAAACGTTACATCATACTGGAAAACAATAGTACTACACCTACCGGTACTCGTTCCGCTCACGTTCCACTCGATTGCCACCGTCCTTTACCGGTCCACATTCGTGGATACGGGTATAGCCTCTCGCAACCACATTTGATATCATCATGTTCGTTAAGTATGTGCTGTTTGATTACCGGTAGGACGAAACGTGATCCTGGGCTGACGTAATGTTCCTCCTTGCAAAGGAAGGTTATTCCGTGGGACGGTTAGCTAATGTAATCGTAATAGATTGGTCATCTCTTCTTTTTCTCTTTATGTTTTCCATGTTATATATATATATATATATATATATATATATATATATATATATATATATATAAATTTAATCAATGCATAGGTCGAGATAATGGCTTGACTTTAACTACGGCAATTGTTTACCCCTCCATCATGTTCAACCTCATTACCTACGACGCTTGATTGGCCATTGATTGTGTGGCATAATAAGATATTGCTAAACCGCGAACCATTTTGACTGTAGTACAGTATGAATAAATTAGATAATTTTTGTCACGCGAATGTTGTTTCGCCTGTCTATATGTATTAAAAGAAAAAAAAATATTGTGTAAACTAGGCATTTTTTATTGTGCAGATTTAGCCTGGACTTAGTCTCTTGACCAGAGTTTGCGCTCCGCTATACTAAAGACAATCGCAATATTCAGCTCCAAAGTTGTTGTTAAAAGCCTTGTTTAAAAAAGTTACTGTTATTAAACTAGAAATAATGAGAGCAACTGGGTAAGTCTAAGCATTGCAAAGTTTTTGAAGCGATTCAAAGATTATTTTCTGCTAAACAAATTAATCAAACCGTCTACAATTATTCCTAGTCGGTGTCCCTATGTGCGGTTTCTTCGGCGAACAAACTAAAATGTATAGCCTAGAGCCTTTTGTCTATTTTGTACGGAAGACCAAAATGACCACCTCCTTTAGTTACTTAAACTTACTTAAAAAAGAAACTAAAAAAAAATTATATCATTATCAAATCACGCGTTATTCTGAAGACAACAGTATGTCTACCATCGTAGTTTCTCGTAAAAACTCCGACCACCATAAAGCGCGAGCATCTACTTGAGCCTATACATTTGTTTGTGCGCGTATATAACGCCTTTTCCAGTTCACGTTTGCTGGCTACACTTGGTTTGCCATCAGGAAGTACATCCTGGTTTATCAGCCTTTGAAACGTTTAACCCGTGAGGAAGGGTGTTTTACGCGTTCAACAAAGACTGAAGTTCATAGCCCCGGTGGACGACTAGTAATGTCGTCCTACGCTGCCAAGAGAGTATCAAACAGAGCGGAACGCGACTGATGGTAAAGATTCAGCCACACGACTACATATGGTCTGCAGTATTATGTGGATGCGAAATTGTCGCAAAGGCCTAACGGGAAGGAAGGCCCACAAAACCTACAAACAAACAAGATTGCTCAGTTGTATTGGATGGGGGCCAAGAGTGCCTTCGGAATGGCATCCACATGAGCGATTGAGCGGGCAGTTCCCTTTTTAAGTTCTATGTTAAACGGCCGGTACTTGGCAAGCCTCCAGAGACGATAAAACTTATCGTTGTCTCAAGTTTTCTCAGTATTTCAAAATATCATGAATGAATAGACAAATCCACGAATAATTATTACGTTACGCAGTTAGCTCCATAGTCCATATAGCGTTCTCTGCATACATTAAAAAAAGGCCTAAAACATGGCTAGTTTGTGTGGCAGTAATTTTTATATTTTTGGTATGCCCATACGTTAGACCACGGCCAGTTTAATAACCTGCGTTTGCCCTACGAATAGCTTTTGATAATATGAAGTTCAACGATTTGATTAGTCAGTGAAAAGGAACGGTAGGGTTGCTTTGATCAATCCTGTTCTACTCTTCATATCTAAGTTATCTCCTTCGCCTCTCTAATTAAAACAAGACAAACATGTTGAATTAGTGCAACTAGCGCTGGCCACCTGGTGTGATTCACAAACACAAACATGTATCTAATATAAATCGATAAATAATGCAATGTCCTGCCCCGCACCTCAGAAAGGGTTTAGTCGCCAGGGTAGGAATGTACCAGTCGAATAGCTTTAAAGGTGAACAAAATGTCTTCCACAGAATGGCGCTGCGTGCGGCTGTATTCAGCGCTCGTTCTGCTAGTTCCAATGCATAATAATATCTTTGTCGGAGAATACCTCACCGTAACTACGACGGCAACACGACCATTCAAAATCGTTGATAAAACTCTCGTAGGAGGAGGCTGTCTGATATCGGGACATGTATTATTCAAAATAACAACGTACGGTTCAAACTAAACATCGTTAACATGCTCAAGTACCCATAAGGTAAACAACCGGACAAGGCATACCGCCCATTGCTGGCAATATATTTGCTAATACATACATATATATATATATATATATATACGTATAATATACATTGTAAACAAGATAGGCCATGTCATTCTTAAACCAAGGAATAATATGGAGGTAGTTATTAAGTATTTGACACCAACACTATTGCATTTCGTATTTCAGATTTTAGCGGCCTTCGGCGAGCTTGTTTTGCCATACGCCGCCAAGTATTCGAACATTTCGTTGCTGCTATTACATTTCTTTTTAGCGTTTGATTCCTCAAGACGACCCCCTGCGGCCATCTATCTTACCGTTGAAAAGACATTTCACTGTATTCGATGCTTTTCGTCTACTAGTTTCATCCTCCGATGATTTTCTAAGTAATCATACCTGAGTAGATAATTGAAGCAAGGGAGCCGCTCGGTACTTCTAATCTGGTTGTTTGTATACCGTTAGCATAGACTATATGAGAGTTGCGCATAGATGATATATGTAAAGATTTAAACAACATTATGTATATATGTATATATATAAAATCAGATTCGGTTATGTACTTTAAGCGTACCTGTAGCAATTATAAATTTAGAAATTTTTTAATTTTATAAAGCAGTGCTACTATTCAGTGTGACCATGCGAATTTCGCAACAATGTTTCTAAAAGAACTTGAACGTTTCTGCTCAGGTTCCCTCTTCATTTATGTACAGCCTGATCTGACATACATAATCTGACAGGAGCCGATGTCATCAGCGTCTATTCCCTTAGTCTGCCTCCTTTGTCCAACTGAGTAAAACTGTAGCATTTATTTGTTCAATCAGAAAGGGACGCATGTATGGTACGATGCTATTGTACGAGATCAAATTTAAATATTAAGACACCTAAAAGTTTACAATATCGAATTGGCAGCTGAGCCAAAAACTCCTATGAACACCTATATGAAAAAATCATATATATCAGACGATCCAAGTCATACGGGATTAGACCATGAAGCAGGAGGTTGCGAGATAGATTCTTGGTTCTGTGGTCCTGGAACGAGCAAGGCTTATATAACTTGTGCGCAATCGCTAGTGTACGTATGTTGCTTAACTAATGTATTCACAACTGTATTCCTTTGTGGACACTGGCGTTGTCCGTCAAGTTGAAGAGCAGGACGTGGGAGTCGGCCTACGCAATTTTTCCTAGGTATCTTGTGAGCGTTTTTTGTGTTGCTAGATAGTTTTTGTGTGAGCTAGCATTATGCAGTTTCAATTTGTTGGGTTTAAACAATTCTGAACTTGCTAAGCCCAAACGCTGTTTGAATTCGTCACTGATCGTGTTTTTTGACTGCCAGTGTGCCCTGATAGAGTTACACCATACATCTTTTATTAGCTGTGGCCAAGTGTCCTAGCCCAAGTATTGGCGATTTTAGCATTCTTAGTATCTTCTCGACGTCGACAACGACTTCTCCAAAAGTGTCCTGGAACACTAACTTGTTATGGTGACGAACTTATCGTCTTGTTCTGTCGACTGTCTTGGTCTGTTCTTATAACCAGAAACTTAGGCCTAAAGTTTCTGGTTGTATGTACCATTTAGTCCAACTAGCCTTAAAGAGCCAATATAGAAGGAGAAAATATAATACTGTAAGATTTTGAGATAGGATCCTTAGGATAGTTAAGTTAAATCAATTTTTCGTAGATACAGTGGCAGAAAGAGTAGTGCTTACAAACGCCGTTTGTCGTCGCTCGCCATTTCGAAAAAGATGGCACCAAATAATTTTCATTCAATACAGGATACGAACAGTAAACGGAGAGTTTTGGTTATTTCGGAAATTGCACCATGGAGTACAAACATAAAATCACAACAAATTTCAGCTGAAATAGTATAATAATGAAATGCGCTAGGACAGATAGTACTGGATATATAAAAACGGAATAGCACGTGCTTCTATGTTTGTTAGAAAAACTGTTATTTTGAAATACTAATACCCGAATAAGAGCTATTACAGCTAGGATTATAAGAGCTACTTACAGATTACGTTATAGACTGAGGCTACTTAATCTAAGCGTTGCATAACATAAGGAGCTTATAAAAGGACCGATACTAAAAAAAAAAATGTTTTCGATAGCTAAGTCTTCTAAAAATATAATAGCATTTTAAAAGAATATTCTTTCGATGCGGTCGGTATTCTCTACAATTGGATCCATTGTCCATTAAGCCCGGAGATCATGTATTTTACTGATCGTCTAGACTGACATTTTCATAGTATAATTAGAACTTTTCGTTGCTGTAAAATTGTACTTTCTCTTCATTTAAACTCTGCTATATTGAAGTGTTGCTTGCCGAGGTCGAGATCAGCTCACTCGCATATAGGGATTCGTCAAACTTGAATATATAGAATTTGGATAGCGCTGTTCACTCCTGCAGACTATGGATAGCCCTGATCCAAGAATAGAGGTACCGGCACTATGCCAGGAACAGGAACTTGCAATTTCCTTTTTTTTTTTTCGAAAATATACTCGAACTAGTTAGGCTGTAATGCATCATCTAGTTTGTGCGACAAACGTGATTACGGGCCTATTTCTAAGGTATAACTTGGCATGAGCTTGCTCGTCTATCAGGTCCAAACACAAAGTTCCCGTCGTATCGTTAACAATCGTTCAAGTAGTAGGAGCCACCATACAATTTATAAATGATAAACAAGGCAGTGTTATTTTTTCTGTCGCATTAGCTAACGGCGACTGCTATTATATCAACCGTAAAGTATATGTTCCATGTGTGATACACAACTGGACTCCTGCGTGATCCCTACGCTGTCTAATGGGGGGAAAAAAAACTGCGTTGCCTATTGTAGTCCAGGAAATACTTTTTCTGTTCAAAAAAAATAAACCCTCAACCGATAAGAAAACATGGAAGCGCCTCCTTCCTTCGAAAAGGTCGACGGCGGTCGTCTATGATAATTAATCAATTGTTTTTGTCCGCTAGTAGTTGCCTTCTTCCAACGTCAAACGTTATCTACGCTTCTAACATCAAGCTACTCACAACGATGACATGAGGTCTATCTGAGAAATGATCTGTCGGAATACTCTAATGAAATATGCTCTAGACGCTCGAGCACGAAGCCAATGTAATCATTATCATATCTAAAAGTACGCATCGCAAAAAACATCTATCCAAAACGGAGACGCATGCCTGTGTTAGGCGTACTCTGTTCTTACAGACACCAATAAACGTTTTTTTTTTATGGTTATTTAGGAACATCGTGAATGGACTTTTTTTGAAATTTACTATTTTATACATGTATGCATAGCAACTAACATCATTATAAAACATCGTATTTCAACAAAATATACTTTTGGTTTTTATTACGCCTTTCGATGATCTTCTCGGTAGTTTACTAAAGCAAGCGGCTCTTCAATCTAACAATAAGCGGATGCGAATCTATATTAAACCGCCGATATTGGTATAGGGAAATATGCATGAGAATGTACGGGCTAAATAGTCGAATCGAAAAGTTTTCGCTGTTAAGTGTTGCTTATGTTAGAAAAAAAAAAAAAAAAAAGGCCACTGTGTCAATTTTGCCATCGATTTATATTAAACGGTAACAGTTAACATGTGGCCTGAACCCATCTGTATATACCTGCTTTCGTTAAAAGCAGACCTTGGATCGAATTGCACTTCTAGAACCTGAACAGGGCCTAAATCTCGCCATACGTTATCGTAAGGTATAGTTAGGTTATTTAAAGGTCAAACTGCAACTCGGCAGCGACGCTTTTGCAGCAACTAACTAACGATGAATCTAATTAAAAAAAAAATGGTTTCAATCACACGAGGTCAATTTTCTGAGTCATCTAGTTATTATTATTGTATGTTTCATTTACAGCCGGTCATGATTACGTTACTTCGATGGAACTTGCCAAAAGTATAAGGATTTGAAAGGGAGCGGGATCAATTTAGCAAGTTGAAAAAACCTCATAAATATTTTTATACGTTTAAAACGATGTTTATAAAACAAGATCGTCGATCTATTTTTACCGGCTGGTTATTCATTACGCCGAAAATTATTATGATATAGTATCGTATATTTCAACGCAACAATCGTGGCGAGATATGGCTATAAAGATGTGGGCGGAAGAGTAAATGTAGATCTTTCTTGTCCGTCATCGTTCTGAAACCATTGGAGACGAACAAAGTTGTGCCGAAATAGTAATGCCAGTACCCATATATATATATATATACGGCCAACCCTTATGCTAGTTATGGATGACGGTGTAGGTATATAAGAAGGCTGGATTATATCGATAGATAGGTGAAGAACTTAGATGAATGCCGTATCATTAGTAAGAGTTCATCATTATCTTCCTGCCAACTAGTAATGATAACGACTGTCATATTTTTGGATTTTTTATTTCAATTGAGTGTAACAATCTCCTAATCAATTTAAATAGTAATTATAATAACCGTCTACTCTATTCTGTACAATTTATATTGCAGGCTATCTCACTCGTCTATGCACGTACGTCTCCATTATCCATTTCCTATCACTATTACTCTCTACTGTTATAAGTTAAGCCTTAAGAAGATGAATTTCTTCTAAAACGTATGAGCTCTATGCGAGACATGCTCCTATAATTAATTCATATAGCCTGCAATGTTTTTTAATTTTATCTACTTACGTTAGATTTCCTTACTTTGGCCATCTGCATCCACCCAGCCACCCTCATCCAAACCATAAAAAAAAAAAAAAAAAAAAAAGCTTCCTTAATCAATCGACGGTTCAAACACCCGAAGCTCAAACTCGTCCAGTTGCCCAAAAAAAAAAAAAAAAAAAAGCTGTTAACGACCATTTTGAAGTTTCATATTAATCAATTGTAGTTCCACCTGCGAGGTTCAAGCTGAACTATACAATCATCGACTGTCGGACAACATATCAGTTCCACGGATTTTACATCACTTGAATGGACATATAATATATAGCTAACATATAAGAAACAACCTAACTACCTGTAGATCTGTTGTCGTCTAATCAGGTCTTATTAGATGCTCAGAACTTTGTCCGATCGGCATGTTTTCGACCTGTCCTATGTATATATATACATAGATACAGTTACATAATTTATACGTATATGATTTTTATTTTTGCTAAGATTCTGCATCTATCGTTTGCGTTCTCACAGGGAAAGGAGTCAGCTAGTTAGCAGTTTATTAGAGTACCACTCATCAGAATGTACATCAAAAATCTGGTCTCAGATGGCGCTTCGTTTTAACTATTAGAACTTACGCCAACAGCATTAGTATTTTTTAGATTTCTGACAACTATCTTATGTGTCTTGTATATTATCTGTGCAACGTTCCCTGAGACCGTTGCTACAATTTAACTTAAGACTATTATCTAAAAGGAAAATTATTCTGAAAAAGTTTCATTACTACCCACAGTTACCCAATTCATAGTTAGGGCTTAAAAATCTAAGGTTATCAAGTAATCCGTAGCTTAACGTAATTATTGTTATGTGATTTTTTACAAGACGAAATTTTCACAAGGGAAATTAAAGAATTGTATTAAGATATATAAGAAAATTTCTGCGGAACGTAAGGGTAGACCTGGCATTGCTATATAATATAGACATTGTTTATATATAATTGATAAGGGAAACCAACTAATCGGACCAGCGTCCCTTATTTCTGATCGGCCATCTGATCATTCATTCGGACGCATCATTGTAGTTTAGTGTAGGGGGTTTCACTGCGCTGCCATTCGTTCCAAGCAGCTATTCCATTGCAGTACAAAAAAGAGTGAATGTAAAGCAAGGCTTCTAAAAATTTTTAAATGCGAAATTTATAAACGTCTTCTTCAATTTCATCTTACTATTATCGTTGAGACAATATGTTTTTGCCAACCTGTTCCAAACGAACAACCTATTTTATGCTGCAATTAGGCAAAGCTTTTATTTGATCTCATTTCGTTAGGAGGTCCTGCCGAACTTAACATGATACCGTGGGCTTTTGTTCTTATTTGCTCTATGGCGAATATTCTATTGGATTAAGTTGGCTCCTACACTGCGCCATCTCGTTGTACTGCCCCCTATTACGAAGAACAGATAAGCACAAAAGCTGCGGTGAGCGCGGAGATGAGGAAGAAAACGGCTAAAAACACACGGTCGCACAGGAGCGACAGGGTTCTCCATTCTTCACGAATATCACGTCGACGTTCATCTTCACGAAGACGCTCATCAAAGCGTGCCATCGTGTCGTTTAACCTTGACATCGGTGGAGCCTGTGCTTGCCAAACAAGGGACATCGTTTGCCCAACAAGATCGCTGACGGCCCCACACTCACCGACCCTGCTGCCAACGTCGCTCATTCCTCCCCTCGGTCCGCCGACGCCAACTGCAATCCAAGGATACAAGAACATATGTATGGATACAGCTAAGTAATTGGTAAATATACTCTCCAAGGATAGCCGGGATTTTTTAGCATGCGCACTCTATCGTTTATTTGAACACCCGTTCCAGCTAAATATGTCGACAAAAAACTGTTACAAAAGAACAAGAAAACCAAGCTGTTTCCATTTCATCTTGCTTCAAAGCCTTGGAGAACGCACTTCCGAATGTCATCACGGTGGGTAATTAAATGGTAGCCTTCATGTCAAAACTCAAAGCTCGATTTGACAACGGCAATAACTATATATTCAGTTGCAAGAGAAACGTCTGAGATGATTGTGTCCAACCTCCAGTACTATCTCCCGCAATAGTTCCCGTAGCCGGTGCCGCCGCGTCGAAGAGAAACTGTTTTCGATGCGACCGGAGCGATGGTGAGAAATTGTAATGTTCAATATGGTCCGTCGTGAATTCCATGGGGGCCTTCGGAGTATCCTAGTGGTATGACAAACAAGCCACGATAGGTTATTGGTACAGTTATTAACTCAAGCAGGGGCATAGACACTCTCAAAGTAGCCCACCACTTGAGCACAATTTAGGCATAATCGCACTTCTGTGGCCGTTAAGGATACGCATTTTATACTGGCGTTAAAGTAATCCTTCTCCAACATTTGAGGGTCAATAGTTTCAGCCATCTAAATTGGCAGTTGGTCCCTGTTGCTCTTCTAGTCATCGGGCAACTAAACGCGTATCGCTTTACATGCAAAGTAAAGCTTGTATTTAAAGAATAGACAAATAGCTGATCACCGATTGGATATGACGTTGTTTATGCTAGCCGACATATTCTAGAGCTGTTATCTAAGTGCCTCTCTTATTATTGGATCGTTTGCTAAAATCGGAAACTCCACATAAGTAGTGATAGTAACTTTAGAAAGGAAAGATACACAGATAAATAATTGTGTGTACCAGCGGAGATTTTTCTCTCTTGGGTGAGTACGTAGCGTCGGAGGTTTGTACTCCGCAACAGTCCATTACGAAGATTTTAGCAAAGACTCTAACAAGACGGCGGAAGCCTCGTGGAACTGGCGTTGGTCGTAGACGGCAGCCCGACTGACTGTGGATACTGAGCGTTAGTACCGAACATAGGAGTGATCCAGCGACGACCGCAGCTGACCACGCTGCGTAAATCACTGTAACAATTGAGTTGCCGAAACGGAAGTAGAGAGAGAAACATCATAAACAGAATTAGATTGAGCAAGAGTGGCCACTGTAAATAGGCGACGTAGTGGTAGTAGTAGTAGTAGTAGTAGTACGGCGTGAGTGGCGGATCTGTATCGATGTAAGGATAACGGGAGACGGTAACGCTTCGATGACAGCTGCCGGCAGTGCAGACTGCGAGGGGGTGGGTGCGCGCGCGCATGTCAAAGCAACTGGGTCATAACAGCTGAGCAGGAAACATGCCTAACGGATCCACACTACCTTAGTCAGCAGTAGCGTAAGTAAAAATCGTTCCTGTTCAAAAACCTTTTCCCGCCCGCCTAACCACCGAAAAAGCAAACACGGCCATTACAACATGGCCACTTACCTAAAAGGGGCACCCGCTCGGCCATTGTTGGCATCGCACGATGCATATAGACGAGGACAGCGCAGAGAATGAGTAGGCTCTGTGTCGATATGGTGAGCTTCTGGCCGGAAGCCGCTGGCACAAAAAATGCCACAACAGCCATGAGATTAGCCAGCACAACAGGTAGAAGAAGACACAGCAGTTGGCCGAAAGGGCTGCGTCTATACAGCCTAAGTTGGAGCTGAACCGTCGAGCGAGCCATTGAGTCAATACCAGATATTATTGAAGCGGAAGAAAATGATGAGCTGGATGAAGTGGACGAGGAAAGAGAGGTTGACGATGGATAGGAACTCACTTCATGTACAAATTCGAGTGATGGCACAAAGAGTTCGCCGTCAACGCCGAATGAATGGGCGTCCATGGTGATCTGCAATGCAACTGGTCATATTTAGGTTGGTACTTCAGGAAAACATGTTTATAATCTAAGGTGTATCTGAATCGTTTCATGGGTTTGCCAATAACCCCTACACTGAAAATGAACGAAACGCATCCAACAGAGGATAGATATTATTGGATGAAAGTTAATTAAAATGTATGTTAATCGTTTGTAGTATAGCTCAAGAAAATAGCCTGTGTAGTAAGAATTCTGTACACTTCTAAGTGTGTAAACTACATTTTTTTTTAATAGAAGCAAGAATAAATACTGTGTACTAGTGTGTGTGTGTGTGCAGAAGCGTTAATTTTCCGGTTTTTGTGAACGTTTATTGTACTGTCCGTATACCATGATTAAGTTTTTTCTTTTATTACTTTAGATATTAACTCTAGTAGAAATTAACTAAGTGCTAGCACCCTTATTAGCAAAAGACACTTTTAAATAGCTATCCAACTCGACAGTTGGATTCCACTTCTCTATTAAATATCTACTCATTAAGCAACAAATCTATGATACTGCAGAGGCACATGTTATGTATCAGAAAACGGTCGGTACCTATCCATATACCTGCGAGGCATCGTACGCCCAAGATGCGAAGGCCAGTCGACATAGATGTACTTCAAACGGGAATAGGTGCAACTTATCGAAGTGACACCATGAATGAAGATTTCGTTCTTCCAGGAGAACAACTTCTCCTGAGCTATGAACGACTGCATGGCTTTCCCGTACTTCCGCAGTGTTTCTATCAGAGCAAAATATTCGAGACACATTAGCAGTGAAAAGAGTCGACTTGACCGCATGTATCTATCAATGGAAACTTGGATCAGACAAATACGTTTTTCAAAAGTCGTCGATTTTACTACTTCATACGACTTACCCATTGAGCAAGACGACATCAGGTTTCCAGATTTGCTTGGAGGGAATTCGAAGTACCGCAATACCTCCAAAATCAGAGGCATTCCACCGAAGGTGGGCGTCATTCCAGCGCTATTTTTCACAAGCAGAACCAAGGGCATCAGGACCAATTAAGCTAGGATCACAATCATTAAATCTGTTCTGCTGAAACCTTGAATTGGATCTCTATTAAAGGCTGTCTAGTCAGGTACAGCTTTATGTGTATAATTATATGAGCATAAAAATAACGTCATAACGGCAAGCCATAAACTAGGGTTAAGACTGATCAGACACTCTCCTTTTTTTTGTGGAATTAAAATACAACGATACGTAATGCTTTCGGAAATCCTGTCAAGGTGCGTTGTATATATAGATTGACGGCCAACCGAATTGCTCTAATACAGCATACGTTAAAAAAAAAAAGCTTACGGTCAACAAAATCAACTTTTGTTATAATTTACTAAATCGTTTGAATGACAAGTACTTATTACCGTAAATAAGTTGTATAATGTAAAAAGTATGTAGCAAACATTACATTTACCTGAATTACCTTCCAACTAGCTTTGACGGTGTTCGTTTCGTACTCCTAAAAAATACATTTTAATTAGACAAAGTTCAGTTAATAATACAGTAAATGATACGATCAATACCAGCACTCTCTACGCAATAAAAACTGTGCTTTGTGCAATATAAAAAGAGGCAACTTTTATTTATTATAAAGAGCACAACTAAGTGATTCAACTAAAATAAGCTTGTCACTTACCAGTTGTTGTATTTTCTGCAAGAGGACGTGAATTTTAACCTGAAGAGGCAGGGAAGCGTTTTCAGAAGGTCTGACAGCGAGATCATAGTTGCTCATTAGGTAACGGGTCAGACGGTATTCCTGCTCATCCGCAAGACGGCTCGGAACGAGTCCCACCAACATCACGAACGCCACCGTCAATCGAACCGGAAATGCTGACGTGTCTTAATAGCAATCAAACGTTTTAAATAAACGTTAAGTTCGATAATCGATTGGCCCTTTATGCAAATGTATCTAGAAACGTAGAATATTGAGTTGATCCTCAACTGGTGAGCAGGCCGAAACAACTGTTTTTAATGGAGAATATACGGAGAAAAAAAGCGGGCCGTATTTGTTTGGGACAGTCAGCTCCTATTAGTAATAGCGCGATGTTTTTAGCTTGCGAATGCACCACGGTATTCTCTTAGTAAGCAAAAAGTCAATTTCGACAGTTGTTTTAGAGGACGAGTGTGGCTCCGGTAGCTGCATAAAAACCACTTCTCTAATCAGTCGCTCCGACTTCACATATGAACTTTATATGAAATTGTACCAGGATTTCTAGCCGCTTACTTGGAGACAAGCGAAGTGGTATATGTTCGAAACTGAAAGTAGACCTATTTGGTCTCGTTTTGGAAGCCTTAAACGTAAGACGCGAAACATTTATAAGCTAATCTAAATATTAGCGTTAGATAACGAGGTAGGCATAGTAGTCGTCCTAACATTCTCAAAACGCCAGCACGATCTGCAGGATCAAATCCCGCACAGACAATACTGCTTCATTATGCTAGACATGGCAAACGTTCGCAGCTTGTTTGTCGGCCTTCCCCCTTAGCTCAGGACCGATGCAGAACGTCGGAAGTCGAGAGGAAATTTCACAACGACATTGTTGCGGAGGTCAGCTGCTGCTCGGTGTCCTGAAATTGGGTTAGCTGATTATTAAGCAGCAGCAGGCTCACTATTGAGCTGTTGTCGTGACACAGACGTTGAGCTAATTGCTTGCTTGATTTGGGTGGCACGTTGCGCAGGTGACGTATTGAGATGACATGATCATCATCGAGTACCCATGACAGGCTGCTAGTAATCCAAAACAGTAGAAATAACATTAATCAGGAAGGGACCGTGATTCGCGTAATTAGTCCTCGAGTACACAACTGAAATATTAATTTCGGTCGCTTTAGTGACCTTGAATTTTCATATTGCGACGTTATAAATGTTAAATAACTACTCGGGCAAACTCTGCTAAAGCAAATGACATTGAGATCGTCAAATTGGTCCCAGCTGTTCCTGTACTCCGAGCTTCTTTGGCGTAGGACCGTTTGTTACGTGAGTCCTCTGTGAGACTTGCGTGCAAGCGTGATCTAATGTTCTTTTGATCCTACAAAAACAACACATCGAGAATTGTTCTAGCAATCTTAGCTGCTAGATTTGCAAGATTGTATCGGCTCTAAGCAGCTCGAAGGCTTCAAAAGCTGGTCTGACTTCGTAGTTTCTAGATAGATCCTTCTGTCTATCCTTTTTTGAATCCTTAGAATTTTCGTATGGTCACAACGCGACGTAATACATAACGTTCTTATTGATATCCATGATGCTTTATTACACGATACAGAATGCAGCAGTAAATTATTTATTAGACCATCAACGTTTTATTTATCGTCTGATAGTTGCTTGCTTTACTTTACCACGGTGGGTACACTAGTACTGAAAGTTATCAGTACTAGTATACCCACCGTGGACTCATTGGATAGGAACATATAGAAAATGGGCAATACTTACAGGTTGCCCGGCTAATTGTTCCTGCATAGAGTAACAGCATTCCTACACCGGTTCCCGAAGAAAATCCACCTTCGCAAACAAACGCCTGGAAATGAAAAAAAAAAAAAAATCTCAGCAATGTGGCTCCTGAAAACAAGGCCTACCACATCGTGACTACGCCTTTAAAGACTAAATACATGGTCGAACAATAGATTGCATTTAAACGTCTGCTGTATGCGTAGAAATGATCTAAATAACACAATGTAATTTGCCTTGTGTGAATCGGATCACCTGATATAGTAGCAGCAGAAACGGGCACCGCAGTTCATCCATTCATTCATGATCTTTCCTTAGTAGATCTAAACAAACCGAACATCATTTGAGCAATGCACGAGCTAAAGGTTTTTTAATTAATTTCAGAAGCCGTACGTACAATG
This sequence comes from Varroa destructor, assembly GCF_002443255.2. Taxonomy (NCBI): domain Eukaryota; kingdom Metazoa; phylum Arthropoda; class Arachnida; order Mesostigmata; family Varroidae; genus Varroa; species Varroa destructor. The sequence continues at coordinate 7,723,142 of NW_019211455.1, forward strand.
CCTTCGGAATGTTCCAGGAACGAGCGATGGCTTTCCTTTCACCTTAAATTAAACTGGTGAAAGATCCTGTTGGTATGTTGCTTCTAACCTGTTGAAAATTTGATGTGATTGACATTCCTCACCTCTGGTGGAAACCTATTAGTGCCGATTCCTTTAGTATCCTTTTTATCCTCATTCTAACTAGCTTCTCATACCGCGCCTTGTTCGTATTCACCTCTCAATAGCAAATCTTCACCTGCCGCTTCCAGCTAACCTAGCTGAACCTGAGCAGAATAAAGCGTAGCCAGTCAACCAACAGGATGCAATGCACCTATCTGTTCAGTAAGTCTGCTCAAAGTAAAGCTTTGAGAATAGTTCAGATAGAATTACCATACTAGTTTAGCTTTAACATCACTTCACCCCATTTTTTTAGACATAAGAGTTAATGAACCGGTGTATAAAGCCGCTTTTAGTATACAGAAATTTTGATCGGGTTATATTGTAGCAAGTATTTAAGAGCACTGTTGAAATCTATTTGCAAGTCGTCTAGTAAGATTTAGTTCAGAGGAAGTCGCTATTCTGAGAGACTACTCAGTTGGTACGATCTGAGGGCACAACGCATATAAAAGCACTGTCCGCTAATCTGCGAATGTATGAGAATGTATGCAAATGTTTATCACTGTAGCCGCGCGGAACTAAATCGAGGCCTGCTTACAGAAAAAGCTCATGTAACACTCATGTACATCTATATATATATATATATATATATATATGGTATCAAGCTGACGCTTATTAATAGGTGAGCAGTTACTCGTACAACTTTTTGCCTATTTGATTATACGATGTCTGCCGAGGCTTCAGGAAGCTCGTTTACATATTCCCGCTGAACACCACGGATTCGCGTAGAAGGGTGTCTCTGTCGTCGACCAAAACAGGTGTTTTAGGTCGTGTTCGTTGGTTTTAAATCGCCATTGATATGGCGCCTGAGACATAATTTTAGTCAGGCTTGCACAATCTAGAGTTCCCCAGAACGTGTTGCATCTGATCACAAGGGATTCGATTAATACGGGTGATAAAGTGGCCTTGCTTAAACTGTTCGTCCGGTTCACTGACGTAGCATAGCGTGAGAACCTGAGTCCACTGCATTTCTCTTTTGCTGGCGTTTTCTTCGGGTTCAGATCCAGCAGGACACGTAAAAACGCTGTTTCATTCCGACAATCTTATCATATTTGGACGGAGTTGCTTTTATGTCCAGGCTCTTTCAAAGCTCATTAATAAGTTGAAACCGGTAATCAGCAAGGAAAGTTTGCCGCTAAAACCATCTCTGTGCTACCAATACATCTCATGTACGCAGAAAGACCTTGATGCATCCAACCAGCTTTAGCTATTGACCGAGTATGATTTTTCCTGCTCATAACCTGGTCTTTGTAAAGCGCATAACGAACGAAGCACGACGACCGATGATGGAAGATGCGAGTACACAAACTGCTTCCAGACCACCCTTACAAACGATGTTGGTTCTGCTCGACATGAGGGTGGCCTTCGCGGCTTTCTATCGAGTTCAGGTAGTCGGTGTAACTCGAAAAATTCGATCGAATTAAATATCTTCATTCCTTAAAAACGCGCGATTGTTTATCAGATCGTTTAATAGATACATGTGCCTTCTAGGTAACACACCGTTATTTGTAATTTATCCAAGGTGCATATTTAAAATTCCCATTATCCCCCGTTTCTTAGGGTTTATGAGTACATGGAAGAGGAAGATGGCTGAAATTGATCCTGTTTTTTTTTTTTTTTTTTTTTTTTTTTCTTCAATAATGGCTTTCACCACGTCCTATGTAGTATATTGCGTTTAGAAGACACAACTACTGTCGATAGTGGAATATACCTCAGGTGCCATACGTTGCACTGAGCGGCCTCTCCAACCAATCGCATTAATTTTAAAATATATACATATACGTTTTGTTACAGTATGTTTAATGATGCACGGGCGTTGCGCAATACTTCACACAGAAATGTACTATTTTCTGTACTTTTCTTTAAAATGAAAGCTAAAAGTAGTTGCCGTTACTCCAAGAATCGATATATATATATATATATACGTATGCTGGATCAGATTTTTTAAGAGTACACTAAGCAGTACATACGATTAGCTTAAAATTAATGCTCCTCTATCCATAAACGATATTTTGAGTTTTTCTCTGTCCTCTATGACGCCTGTATTACTTACCAGTGATGACAAAGTACCTAGTCACTTTGCAATAAAAGCCGCAAGCTTTGTCACAGTGAAGGATCTGCCAATTACTCGCGCTACTATAAAATCTGTTATGTGCTCTCTCTGGTTCGTAACCATGGGTCCACGCAAATCGCATCCTCGACACTCACCATACTAGATCTGATTAGATTTGAGGAAGTACATATTTTTTGAGTGCCTCTGCATACAAAAGAGCTATTAAAAGGCCAATTATTTCTTGTTGTAGCTCAGGGTTGCCATGGCTAACAGTCATTCATCCGATGCGGGAGGTCTAATTTTCAAAAAACAAAGCCATCTGTTTTACAATCGAAGATTCCCCATAATACATAAAAGTAAACCCCCCCCCCCCCTTCGAAGGCCGACTCCAAGCTAACCTGACAAGTTTTTAGTCCTGCCCAGCGTTGACCGCAGACTACAGGCACTCAGCGTTGCACAGAATCCAGAGTGATAAAAAAATGTTTTACTAGCTTTGCTTATAAGCTTTCCATCCTTTTTTTCTTTTTATAAGACAGACATTAGACGTAGCTTATCTCCTGTCTCCTATAGAAACGCATCAGCTTGCCTTCTTCGCTTTCGATATACACTGCTGAAGGGTCCTTATATATGTGATGTCATACAGCATGATGGTGTTTTCCAATAATAACTCTGATAGAAGTCTCATCGGGAATACACATACATTAGTGAAAAACAATGGAAGTATTTCAAATACACTTTAGTAGAGCCTAAATAACTCTCGAAAAATAAACACCAACCTCTACCGCTAATAGTAGTAATTCCTATAGGTCCATGGTCACAGGCAGCGAGGATAAGGAATTTCTTACCTAAGCTGCTTTGGAAATTCCGCTCTACGATTCAGCTAGCACATAACAGAAAGAATCAAGGTAGTAACAATCGTTCTATCGCTACCGTAAGTTAAAGAAGTGTTCGGCTTAAAAACGTTTGGTCCAGATCATTGCAACCCAGTTACTCTTCGGTTATTTATTACAATCAGTTAGTACACAAAAAACACTATCCGGCGATAAACTTGGGACTACGTCTGACTCCTATGCAGACAAGCTTCCTCGTAGCTGCAGAGTATCGTTATCTCTGTACGGGAAGGCGTCAAGGGGGATATAGTCGTACCGACGCCACTGGTGCACCCCCGAATCATTTTGTCGAGGGCCAACGAAGGGCGTACAGCGAAACTTTGTGTTGTTGCTTCATTTAGAAAACAAGCTTATGTGCATGTTTTTTATGTCTAGAAAAACTGATAGGCCTATTCGTTTCATACTTTGGATGGCATAACAATTGTCGAAAATAGGACACTTAATGTGCTTCTAAAAATATGTGAAACGCTGAACATATACAAGTTTAATATGCTCGCCAGATCGATCTAGAAAAGCTTGTAAAGATAAATAGTAGCATTACCTTATAATTCTTCATATAAAATAACGGTCCGGACTGGAAGAGTGAGGTGATCTTCGTACGATATAATTCGTAACTTTTATTAAAATGTATTATTACTATGGTATTGCTTTGCGCTGAATTTTAGCGTCCTGGTGTGCGTAGATTACTAAGTATATCTTACTGTAGCTATCTGCTAAATATCCTTGAATATAATCTTCAAATTCGTTTTACAAATTGTTACTTTGTGACGCACCCAAGGCCGTTGGCTGAGAACAGAATATGATAGGCGTTATAGAGTAAAGAACCGACCATAAGGGGTCGAGTGTATATTGAAATATAGAAAGCTAAATATGCTTTTAATAAAATAGATATAGTTGCTTAAATTTTTTTTACTGTTGAAAGAGAATTGGGAAAAGATAAAGCTACTGTGCCAAAAGCAGCAAGGTTAGCAGCAGAAGATGGGCCCAATAGCAGTCCGACAGCCCCCGCGTTTTCCATACAAACTGGCCAGTGAGTGCGCTGCCAATTAGAGTACCCCTCGGGATGAGGGAACCCAAAGGATGTTAAAAGAGGGGCATAATGAAAGGTTACAATGAATTGGACTAAGCTGTACATAACAGTTAAATTGACAGAGTTCTGAAGTATGATATGCGTATTAGTCTACCAGGGGGCACTGTTTGTGTATGTGTTTGGTGCAGTAGACAATGGCGACGATAGAATAGTTAATTAGAAACAGTTCCTACATACTTCCCTTACTTAAGCGATGGGGTCGTGCGCAGTTTCCTCTATAATATTGTCAGCAGATAACATTGCGTAGCTTTTTAGTGAAGTAATACCCCTGGGCAAATGATGGTTGTGTATAGGGTTTAGTAGTTACATTCTAGTTCTTGAATATTTCGGGATTTAAAACTAAGATTGCTATTACATTTTGGCACAGTAATTTACTTTTCCAAAATGGTTTATTTAGGCCACAGTTAGGGTATTATTTTTAAAACTGAATGCTAATTGATATTATATGATATTACAGAAGAGCTCGGTCATGATTTTAACTAGAGCCTCCTCGGCAGCGGTAGCAGCCCTTCGCGGTTTGAGGAAGACTGTGCTGTGCTGTGCTCGGAGAAATGAAAAAAAAACGAGTCTTACTTTTTATAGTCTGCATTGTACCTTTTTGTGATCTTAATCTTTAGAAATTGCATCGACTTATGATATCCGTCTCTTCATGTGCATGTAAACGTGGACAATGGTGATTATGTGCATGAGAAATAACAGATGCAAATAGCTCTGCTTAAACACTGCAAACAAAAAAGCGGTCCTGATATTAAATGCAGTTATTCAGCTCGGATATTCTAATATTAGCAGTGACTAGTAGCAAATCAACATACGATCATTATCAGTGTGCTACGGTTAAATTATCAAAGTAAGGTATATAGAACGTCTTCTGCCCAGAGAAATCGATAGCATAGTGGATGTCTATGCAGCCCAATAGAGAAAATTTGCCAGTCCGTTTTCAGTTGTTTAGACAGAACGTAAGTCTGAAGAAAGAATGAATGAATGAATGAAAGAATGAAGAAGACCCCTGTTTATCTATCTCTATTAAAGATAGGATAGGATCTGGTATTTTAAAAATGAAATACGACTGAGTAGAAGATCGGCAGCCACAAAAGCAAACGACATACAGGTCCATAAACGACGAGCAGACATACACACGACGCACGTTCATGTGTTTTCTCTCGTAAACTTGTAGACTTGAGCTGATTTTGTGCCGAAACAAGGGACCAAACAGTAGCCGCTCGAACCGGTTGCTTTAAGGAAAAGGGGGCTCTGTATTTGGTTCATCAAGCTTCTAAAATCACGCCTCTTATTCCCTTGTTGGTGTATTTCGTCCGGTATAAGTTTTCGACTTAAAACTCATCCTGCTGCCTCTTCGGAGGTGTTACTTTTGAGACATGAGAAGTAAATCCTGCCAATGAAACCGATCGACCAGTGCATGTATCCTACTTGTTCAGGCGTGGAGAATATTAGAGAGCTTCTCACGCAATGCGAGCACGGCATGGTCCTTTAACGGGTCCTTTCATTTCATGTGGACCGCTTCATTGAGTTCGGCACTTCAACTTTTGTTCTCCTGTAGATCTCAGCTGCGCTATTGGCATAACAGTTGTCCACAACTAGCCCCCACGCCAGTGCCTCTGTTGCCAACAGTCGCGTGGGGAGCTTAATCTAGGCCACCGCAAATAATAACACAAGACATGTATAACGCTTATAAAATTTAGGGACATGTCTAAAAAAACTCATAATATAATTAATAATCTTTATTCGGTTTCATGGGGAAACTTATCATTATTGACCGACCCCGTAAAAGGGGTGCCTGTTTTGTGCAGCTGGAAACAGTCAAACAGAAAAAAAAATTACGTATTATTTATTCTGAAGTTGTCTTACCCAATTCACTTGAATGAATAACTTTGGTTTAAATCTATATTGGCTGTATTCATAATAACAGAGTATCCAATATAAACAAAAGAAATAATTGCAATATCTAAACAGGTGTTCGGCTCATGCACTCCTTTATACATCTGTCTAGTTAAAAGAAAAAGGCCTGAAATGTGTTGCCGCGATAAAATAAGTAAATGAATTGTGGTATGGGAGATGGTAGGGGAAAACGATGACGAAAGCACAATAAATTTATTTATTACCAGAACCTAAATGCAGTGCTGTGTTTTGTGTCGTAGTTTTTTCTCATCTTAATAATAATAGGCTCCGTTTATAATTCACATTCTGAGTCGTGGAAAGAAGCCCAATTTAAGACTGACTTATTCTGACTACATCTTAGTATGTTCAATCATCTTTAAACACGTTTGTTTATTTTAGAGTCCTTTATTAGATACATCGCTGAGTTTTATTGTCTGAACGCTGTACCATTTGTAAATAATACAACTGTGAAATAATATAATCAGTTATCCTGTAAAATACACTCCTATAAAAATAGGTAGTTTCAATAACTATGAAATTTAATAGATGTCGAAAATGAAAATTACCTTCGCAAGTTTCAGAGACGTAGCATAATAATCTGAAGTAAGATCCGGGTAAAATAATATCAAGCTCGCTTGTCATATAGTTCTAGTAAAAAAAAAATAGGACTGAAAAACTAAAAATAGAGTTGTTGTCATTTCCGATAAGGGTCGAACCGTTGATTTATAGACTTGCTTGAACCAGACTTGCATATTCCGTCGTGACATACACATAATGAAGACATTTTCGCCCCTTTTAGAACCCCTTTAAATTTTTCGTAAATAGAAATAGGTTATCGTTACGGAAAAAATTGGCCTGTAGCCTCTAGCCCAACTTCGCTGCACAAAATATAGCAAGGATTGAAAGGACGGCTTGCCAGGTTCGCGAAAAGTTTACTTGACAAAGGGTTGCCACTTGCTGTGGCAAATTTCTCGAGGGCAAAATTATTTGGTAAATATAGATTATTTTCGGCTTAACTATGGTTCACGGATATAGCATGTATCGTTACATTATACATGTTTCTACTCCAGGTGTCAGATCTAACGGAAAAGCTACAAAGACTTTTGTGTGAGGTAGTTCTTATTAGATAGAAATGGGCCTGACAAAATATCTAATTTTACAATCAATCTCTTCGCAGATACAAGTTAATCATCTTTGCTCAACTTGTCATCCATTAAAAAATGCGTTAGTAATTCTAGTACTGAATACTATTTTCGACAGTGTGGGCTTAAAATGAAAAAATACAGCAGTGGGTACACAAACTAGATTTCATCTGTCAAAAACAACTTCGGAAAAAATAGTAGTCATTTGTGCTCTGACTCCCCTACGTTTTCTGCTATCCCAATTGAGACGCTTGTTCGTTCTTTCTATTTTATTCCGTTTATGGATGCGTCATTTACCAGAAGTAACACTGATGCCTTTAAAAAGACGTACAAGTGGACTAGTATTATTCTAAGACCAAATAGGCTCCATAAGCATTGACCCTTCCCAGGGATCTCAATCCATGTACACGCACACACACACACACACACACACATATATATATATATATGTATATAGAAAAAAACACGATGTATATGGGTTTTCCTCCAATGTCATCATTTGTCCTTTTTTATTCAAAATAGTATGTCTCAGCTAAGCTGACGAAACATGCTTATTTTCTGACTGATACTATAATTTTAATCCTGGTAGAATCATTGTATGTACTGTTTTTCTTCACTCCTCGCTACGACTGTGCAACTTCGAAAGGTTTCGTACTATAACAAACTGCTATTAACGGGGTTGCTGCTAATAAACCTGTTTCGCTTCACAACTACGCGAAGTAACAAGGAGTATGTTTCACTGCTTACGAACTTGACTTGCGTCCTGACATGATTATCAATCGCGTAAACTAATTTGATGCATTTCTGCCGCTTATCTAGTCATTTAGGTACTCCTAGGCCCATTTGGCCGAGCTCGAGAATCGTTATCTTGGAAGGAAGCATATTTCTGAAACTCTGTGTGGTAAGATATACAGTGTAGCATGATATAGCTTCACCAAAATTACCCAAGTAGTTCCAGAGAGCGGCCCAAGTTGTCGACGCCTGTGGGTGTAGATTCCACAGTGGTAAGCAAGTACGCTACACGTCAGTCTTTGTCTGCACATCCACAGTTCCTTCCTTAGAAACGATTCAAAGCTTATTTGAAAAGGTCTGATAATACAGGTCGTGCCACTCGAGAGGAACACCGCACCTGCATGTTTGCAATAAGTGACGTCAAAGGGTAGATTTTAATAATAATGATCATTCAGTTTTGCACCGTGCCAAGTGCCATGTTTGCTAATTATAATATAATGCTTTTCTTACATGCTTTCAACAGTTCAGAGAGCGTAGATGATTCGACATGGGATTCAAAAACAGCGTTTCCTATTCCAAGTTATTGTTCTTAGTTTAACATCGAGCTTTACTGTTCTGACTTCTTGTTATTGTTACTCTTTTTCAGAACACCTAAAAAATCTAAATAGCTATCTTTACCAAATAGCTATTAGTAATAGTTTAAAGTCTGTGTAACAGAACCTCCCACCTATACGTGACCCTGTATCCGGCTATTTGGAAGTTCACACAGTACAAAGTACTATTCTGTTGTAACTAATTTGTCAATTTATGCTGCCGAGGAGGTCTTTTCTAAAGCTAGAAAGAAACTATTACGTTTAAAAAATGTTTTACGTTATAGAATTATCCGTGTCAGGTTGTCGTACCAGAACGTTTTTTGTACGGCCATATTCGCTATAAAACATATGCACTCGTTTTATACATGTACATGTCTAATTAACGTAAAACGCACAGTTTCAACTGAAGTACTAAGCAAGCATGCCATCCCCATCAGCTTAGTCTGACCGCATCTTTCTGCTGTTCTAATTGGATATAGGTTTAGAATTACTGGGCCGGACGGATCGTAAAGGCGCAAGGTTACGCGCTCCTGCTGCAACGTTAACTTCAATTATACGCTCTCGACCTCCGACGAATAGATCTCCCTTTTGACCGCTTCTATGACTTCTTTATTCCCACCCAACCTTCACGCAAAGGAGCAAAAGAATCATCCGTTCCCTTTGAGATGGCCGCCGTCATCGTTTCATATCAGCGATGAGAGCAATTTGATGATTTGGCTTCCTCGGTTTGCTTGTGGCTTTTTAGCTATCAACTTACTGACTGGTTGATTGGTTTTTCAGACGATCTTGCCTGCTCTGTTACCGACGTTTGCGACCTCACTCGTCCCTTATCTCCCAATATAGCCCTTTTTTTCCAGCGTGCACACGAAGCGACGCACAAAGTCGTCCACAAACTCATACATACACGTAAACGCTAGCAACCAACCAACCATAGCAAGACACAAATCAAAACAAGTAACATAGTGCCTAAGTGGCACCGGTGTACACAGTATCTGTCATCGTTGTTATAGTACCCCCGTATCAACAATATCGCAGCGGCATCAGCAACAGTAGTGATGATAGCGGCCCACCAGCATCGTAACGCATCGCGCAAGGCCATTTTAGGAGTACAAACAGAAAACCACTCCAGTCACTTGCTTAGACTGTGGCGACAACGGCCGAAGCGCTATTGAAGTTTTGACCCGAGCCCATTGGCCAAACCGCTGGCAACTTCGCTCACGTTTTTGTCTGTAGCTAGCTATATCGGCTCAAGAAACGGCACGGCAACATCGTTCTCCGTTGCTTGCGTAAGTAAGCACGCAAGTAAGCTAGTAGCGCACACACAAACCAACGAACGTGCAGGAACCGGAACGGAGCACAAGAAGGCCTATGTAGAAATTGCTTTACCTCCCTTTTCTCCGATTCGGTCTCGATGGCCGACGGTCAAAGTGAGAAGCTCTTCGTAGCCGACAGGAGAATAAAGGAGTGGAACGCAACAAAGGTATATAGGAGAACACAACTCGAGCGATCCTTTCTATGCACGTCATCACTGAGGCTTTCCCCTTGCCCAACGTCTTCCATTTCCTCCCACGCGGTCAAGGTATTCGAGCAGCGTGCAAAACCGGCTTTACAACTGAATTGCTATTGAACAAACAGACCTCAGGTATTGTATACATACATACTTCTTATAGGTATATATATACACACATATATACATACACAATATAAACTCATATATGACTGTATAGTATATTATCAAATGTACGGAGTGCATTACCTCGAATCTTTTTACGTGATGCCGGGGTTTTTAAGATTATTTTCGTAGCTTTTACAATGTGCTCATTGATTCCATAACACTAGTTCAGTATATACCTAAAGTGTAAATAAATATCGGCCTGCAAAAATTAATTAGGTGACAGATGGATAAACTAATTAAATAAGCCTATAATAAATCCACGATTTATAATGGCCTGATTAAGAAAATAGAGATTTGGCGCTTTCTAATCCAGTAAAAATAGATTGTTGGCCGAGTTGAACGGCCGAGTTGAACGTAATGAAACTTTTTGACGATCTTCCGTTTCTTAGAACTAATACCCGTTTTGTAAATTTCGATTAAATAGACACAATCATTAATGTTTCTCGCGGAACTTCAATGTAAAATCAGCTAATTAATATTTTGTAGCTGAGATCTCGATTGATCATCACAACAGAACGCGGCCGAATACTTGATATATTTTTCCGTAAAAAAGATTGATCCGCTTTCGATTTAGCTCAAATGAACATATTATTATAAATTGGATGCCGATTAAAGAAGGGGACCAGCTACAAAAGTTAGTCATTAGATGTTACTTCTACGATGAAGTACGTGAAGGTACGATGAAGTAACATCTATATGACAAAAATACAGTTTCTTTTAGTTCGTTAAACACCTACTGGTACTTAGTCATATGAGGAAACTGAAGAAAATCGTAATACTTCTAGCAAAGCTAGTTAGGCAAAATATAAAGCACTTGATACACGATAAAAACTGATTTAATTTTCAAAGGTTATGTCTGCTACTCACCGGTGTTCCCAATGTTACAAGGGACGGCAAATTAACTAATGAAAAGAAGCTTTCTTCGTCTGTCGGTCTTATCCTTACAAACGTAAAATCCCTTTGATTTTTTAGCTTCTAGTTGCAGGTCCGCCAACAGTAGGAACCGTATTGGTACTTTAGATTAGGTTTCATATCTGATCATAACAGTTTGTTACTGTGGCCTGCGGCAAGGAAATCACAGCACAACGAAAAAAAACTTCGTTAGTGTTGCAGCACCCGTATCGCTACTCGAGAAGCCAAGGACAGACGGCCGTTTGGCGGCTAAATAGAGATAAACCGATTGGCGAGCCCGTAAAGGAGAATCTACCATCGTGATTCATTCTCAAATCCTACCGTAGCAGTTCGACCGCCGTCACAGCTGCCGCCGTTGTGGGAACGACCTCACCTTTGCAACCTTAGATCAATACAAAATAGAAGAAACGGGCCTTAGCGTGAAGTTACCATCCAAATAGCATAACGCAGTGTCCGAGGATGGACACTGACGAAATATCAGATTTTCGTCGACGAAAAAAATTGGACTTTATTCACACCCCGTTTTAATGCACCCCCGCAACCATCGCTCTACAGCTGTACGCTAGAGATGTGACGGAGATATGGGAATGTAAATCGACATTTGGCTATTATCGTTGTTGTCGATGGCAGAGAGTCCTGTTGCTGGTCTTGTCGTGGGGGTTGAAGACGACACACATCGTTGTTCTCCGTCTCTTTTCAAACCGTTCATAACCATTCCCGAGCCACACACCATACGCTGGCTTGATTACCAGGCTGACCTTCTGGTTAAGTGAATGGCATGTTGGTGATCCCCACAAAGAAACAGTGTAAGGCCGCCCGAGTCGGCGACGTCACTAAGCTGACCGCTTTAATGTTCGATCCCATCAAGCTACGTATGATAATGCCATTGCTTTGCACATAACGAATCTATTTATAGACGAAATAAAAATAACGTTGCGTTCGGCATCACGCAATCTCAAACGCAGCTGTTGCAGGAAAAAGCAGGGAAACTTTCCAGGATGAAATAGCACATATTATTTCCGTAGTCTTGCATGTACTGATGATGCTCAAACGATCACTACATTTCAAATATTCATCGAAAAGGTTTGAAAATGAAGACTGTCTACAGTATATACTTATTACGACTCGTATTGAAGAATAATATAGCAAAATATTATACTAATTAGTTTGCTATACAGTAAAAATAAAAACGGGATCATGTGAAGGCCAAGCTTTACATATATCGCGGTTTAAAAAGGCGTTCTGACATGCCGTTTGCGTATTGCAAATTGTCGCACGGACGATATGAGCTTTTTCTAAAGAACGACGCATATCTACTGACCAAACACTGAGTTACACTTTTTCCCATATAAGCCATAGGTAAAAATATTCCAAATAAAGCGTTAGAAAAGCACATTTACAAACTCATACAGGCATATATATATATATATATATATATATATATATATATATATATGATGTCCGTATATGAAACTGTGTGAAAGACATTTACCACAACAGTATACTAATAAAATTGGCCTAGAATTGTTTCTTTCTCTTATAAAGTTATTTCGAAATTTATTATAATGTTGTATATAGCTTGAATGTAGACTCTACGTGAAATCTGTTCTCTGCGTTTTTCCAATAGTAACGATACGATTCCATACGATTTCGAGAGCAACGGAAGCTGTTTTCCGTCCGTAAATAACATTTTCTCCGACAATGAAACAGAGCAACAATCGACAACCGCCATCACGGGTAACTGTTTGTTCAGCATTATCTAGTATGTCTGTTTTCCGCGTTAAACAAAGCGATCATTTCAACAGCTAAGTTTTTAATAAAGCTTAATAAATATAGGTGATACGCCTACCAAGTGGATTGTTGCATTTCAGGCAGCGCTATGTGGTGCTTGTAATTGCACATTGCCGTCTTTCCTTCAAGGATTGTCCGCATCTTGAGGCCGGCTGGATGATTTAGTCGAGAACTATGCCAGAGCTCCTTCACTGAACCTATACTGCCTGCCAAAGGCTACTGCGTCCGCCGCCGCTACTTCTGGTGCTATAACAGGCGTTCATTTTTAATGGCTGACGCCGGCTGGGCTATCCGTTGGCAGTCGATACTGAACCTTCGGATTTGCCGAGCTCTTTGCTTCTTACTGCAGCCGCACGCGTTCAGCTGTTTCTACCTCTCCTACCGCTTCAAGATCGATGTCGTCTCGGCCAAAAAGATGAAGACGACAAAGAAGTAAAGACAATAAGGAGACAAAGAAAGACACTCCTCTTTACCTGTTTGTGCCAATGCTGCTAACACGGCTGAAAACAGCAGCGGGCTCCTAGTGTCGAGCAGATATGGTATCTATCCAAGATTTGGCGTTTTGTCTCCCCCTAATACTCCCCTTTCATTCCCATCTCCTCCGACCACACCAGTCATCGCTCCCGCCTAGTTCCTCGCTTCGCACTTTTATGTAGTGACACGCGCTTCGTGGTCGCCTGTCTAGAATGGAATCAAGCAAACCGACACACTCGATTCTAAGACGAACCGAATGCCACATTTATTTTCCATGAAAACTTCCGACGACCAGTGAACAAGCGGGAGTTTAGAAAAGACGAAGCGGCTGGGAGAGATGACAAAGCTTCGGGGGGAACCGGAAGGGACAACTCAACTGAAAGGACAGTGGCGGTGAGCAGCGACGGAAAGCCGCCACCCTCCACTGTAGCCGCTATAACTAGTGGCCATCACTGCGATGACGGTCAAAATTTAAAGCGCAAGAAGTCATTCTACCCTTCTGCGTCCAGGCCGGAGACGAAGGCAGTTAGAAGTCTGCAGGCCTTCCTGTTTTTCTAGACCCCATTTGCCTCAGACACCCTAAGAAGGTTATGCGCGGGCGTGGTATGCTTCGTCGCTCCACTCCTCTTGTTACCATGTGGCGGAAGAGACATCTTTGCTGCAAGGAAAGAGCTTCAATAAGCGTCGATATGGTGCGAGGGTTACGATGGCACGCTCACTAAAAAATGGTCGAAATATACAGCAAGATGTGCTCGGAAGAACCTTTAATAAGAGTAGAGAGGTTGAATGTATGAGCGGATGACAAGCCACGCTCAAGCACGACTGCTTTCCCGTGTGAAACGGTTAAAGGTGCTGGCTTTCTTCCTGCTGCTATCGTACAGAAGAGCGAAAAATAACCCGAAGGCGTTTGGCAAATGCAAAACCGTTATATTCTACGGCTGGTTAGCCTGAACCGATGAGAAATGATTGCGCTTTTGAATTAGGCGTGAAGACTAAGCACTTCAATGAATGCCTTACCGCTATTGCTACTCATGCCGTTGGCGATACCGATCGGTGCAGTCCAGATAATGCATTCAAAGCCATTTTGCTATTTAGATGCCATTTAACTTTGTAACCTGGTTAGTCCTGACAACTGCATAGGTGGGACAGTGGCCTAACGTTTCTACAGCCAAAGGACTCAAGAGACATAAATGTACAACCTCAAGGTTTCGTATTTTGATACTATGAATAGTTCATGGTGTACATTACCGCATACACTAATCGCGTAAAAGAAGATAACAATAGGGGGTGTGAAAAGCTATCGCGTAAAACAATGGCTTCTTGTACATTTTTTTTTTTATCTACTATTGATAGTGAAAATATTCTTTAGGCACCTAATTTTATTTTTGAGAAAAACTGAATAATGACAGTTTTTGCTACCAATAACAAATATGTGCACTATAAGGATTATCGCGTACAACATCTGCTTGTAATTTATATTTCAAGAAACGAACAGTATCTCTCACAAAAGCGGCTCTTTCAACCCCACTGAGTATCTGCTAGATTTTAAGTATTATGAAAGATTACACTTTACCACAAACTATTAGTGAAATGACACGGATAATGCTCCAGGTTAGGTTAGGTTTACATCATAAAGGAAAACTTGGCTTTTTACACTGTGTGCAATAAAGCAGCTCTTTATAATAGCCCTATGAAATATTTTTGTTTTTTTACTACGTTTGCTACTACTTTTAGCAGCGTGTTCTTTCCCATAATCCATCGATTAAGACACTGCAAAAATCCGTATTATCCGTCCAAAGACAGGCTCTTTCACAAAACTTTTGGTATATTAAAATGTGAGAAAAGGAGTCTTATTTGATGACCGGAAAACTATCGAAGAGTTCTTCTGACGTATTTAGCGCATCCAATGAACGCTTCAATTGTAAACAGAACGCTTTATCCTTTTAAAGGCTCCGTTTCAACTCATTCCTTATTAGGCTTTTCCAGCTTCCCAGCCAGTTTTACGGATCTATCTAAATATCATAAAGGAAGTGTAGAACCTCAGTAGAAATTGACCCCTTGCAGGTGTTTCTAAAAATTCCAAAGGGTTATCGACATCCTGCACAAGGGCTGTCATTGACAGTGACCTGGATTTTATTAAGCAAAAATGGGTTCTGAAACCTCATACAAACATTTTTTAGGCAGCTTTTGTAGATATTGCCTTCATAATCAAAATCTCAGCTTCGCAAGGAACTTTTTGGCCCTCAGTTGCTGTCCAGTGATTTTCGCTGTTGAAACAGAACATTCGCTCATTACACTAGATGCTAACTGAGTTCATGTGAGGATTCGTAAAATGGTACGCTATAACGATCGTATGCGAAGTCGAGTGATAATCGATGCATAAGTATTTATAGTCATAAAGTCGCCCTTGAACGTAACCATTAGCTCTTCAATAACAAGGGCTTATATGGACGCCCTTTCGTTAGCTGATTGTTCATGGAGAACACTAACTAATCTTACTTCTTGCTAGGACGCAAAGATCTCAGCTTATTAAACGATCTTTAATCCCCATATTAAAATGACTGGTGGCATCCTGCCGAAAAGGTAGAAGTGCTTTTTTTTTGTTTTATGTCTTTAAATACCCATTTCTCATTCCCAGCCTTTATACCAATAGGCAATTTACTTTCAGTTCTGAATTATGGCACCAATGAATGCTAATAAACAAACTGGTCATGTTGCAGTGTAACCTGGTCCTATAGTTATGATGTAGCACGTGATAATCCACCAAAAACCAATTCATAGGAAAAAAACATGTAGTCTTTCTGGGCCTTTGAAAGAGTAACATTCTTAGTTGAGAGCACTTAATCTGACAACGATACAAAGGAACCTTATTTATTTGAGCTATGATTAATCGTATATTTACATAACTGATATATAATGTTTCCTACCGAAGGGTATATACACTTGAAAACGAATCTGCCTATTTTATTTAAGCTTAATTGGGTAATAATAACAACAATGCGCTTGGTTACGTTGGCAAATGTGATACTGGTACTAAATTATTGACCCAGTTTGCAGAGGCGGATCGCGTGTTGTCAATAAGCCGTCTTTCTCTTTACTTCCCTTAGTAGAATGACACAATTTTTTCGTTATTTTTTTTTTTTTTTTTTGTTAAATGGTAGCGTCTGTGCAACGCAAGGAATTGATCTAGCGTCTTTTTTTCCTATCTCGATTGCTTACACAATGGGTCTACTATTGGATCATACCACAAAGCAGCTGGTGTTGCTCCTCAACGGAGTTTCGGACATTTTCTTTCTCCTTTTTCCTCATATGAAAGCAAGTCTATATTAAATCATCGTTATCATCTTGCCTATGGCTAGTGTAAGCGCATTTCTTCTTTGCTTTGCCCCCCTGCCGCCCTACTACGTTCGGCCCTGGTGATATTGCACACGACGCAGAGATACAACCATTAATTGTCCTAACAAACCCGCTTTCACTTCGCCATACGTCCATTATTTCTAGTTTCGCCCACGTTGTAGAAGTTATTCGGATGTTGTTACTCACACCATAAAATATCTAACTCTTTGGGGAGCCACAAGATCTTCCCAAGTTTATCCAGTTGTGTACACTCTTCACTCGTTCACCTTCATCGTTAGCCCCATTCTACCATCTTACTATCCTATTTCCTCGCTTCCTCGAATGACCGATCTTTGTTTCGTTTGGTCGGTCATCGCCAGCATTATGTATGCTATTCTGCTAGGCAGGGCAGTGGAGCATTTTTCATGATGCGACCTTATATACATGCTATTCCCTATTCCATCATGTTTCCGACGGTTACAATGTCTCACCATTAATCTTACGGAAGCGCGGGCGTCATAACGGGTCATCCTCGACGACTGACGTTCTGACTGGAATCTCACAACTGACCTGACCACTGTTTCGGTCGCTCTGCGTGCCTACCGTTTTCGTGTCGTTGTAACTCCGTGCTGCCGGTATTCTTCCGTTAGCTTATGACAACGGTTGAAACGCACGTTAGAGGCCCACGTTATTGTCAGTCAGCGATAGCGACCGTCTTAAACATTCTCAGCTGGCACCCTTCTTTTTTCCCTTACCACCTATTAAAGTCAGCGAATAATTTTGCGGAACAACACTCTGTGTCACGCATATCCAACAGAGTTGGATTGGCTCAACTTTGTAGTATGATATCCAAGTGTAGCACAAGTTGTTGAAGTGGCATTGCCGTTAACGTACGGCAGTTGAACTACAATTGCCAACACTGTAGTACGCACTCGATGTTGAACACCAATTAATCATAAACGTTCTGGGCACACATTTACACACCTGTTACTCATTCAGTTCTACTTAGGTGTATCCCAAGTGAAGCTCGTCTCGCCATTCTTCATTTGGGCCGACATGTAACTTAAGGGGCATAGTAATATTACTGGCTACCATATTTTGATGAAACTTGGCCATTATCGCATGTAACATCACTCTTATCACATTGTCGTATAACGTACCGGTCAATTAATACGAAACGATTCAATGCGGCTGACTCTTTCTCTGCACACGTCCGCGTCTCGTGACGGGAAGATGCGAACTCCCGCTATAAGGGGAAGTGCGATTTGTTCCTAAGCGTTCTTCTAGTTAGTGAATGAACATACAAATGTGGTGGTAAGCCCTTTCCTACTTGGAAGCCTCTTTCCGCCGCCGTAAGGACCTCCCTCAGCCCTTGCAGCCGGCATCGCTGTTTTTCTGCTCACGCATGCGCCGCAATCGTCCCCATTAGTGTGTCCTACGCCCACCACCATCGCCACCGCGCCCATATCTACGATCATTCGTTTGTCTGCGCCTGCAGCTACCTTGCTTTAAATGCCGAAGCCTGAGTTTGTGCCCGTGGGGATACAGTCTTAATATGCCGTGAGCAGATCCCGCTGCCAACTTCAGCCGCTAAAGTGGAACAAGACAAAGAGCAGAAAAGGAAGGCCGCTTGTCAACTTGGCTTTAATAAACTACGTGAGCCTTTCGTTAATCATCAGGCGTTCTGGCTATGCTAATACCATTACCGTCAGCTTCTGCCGCAACTGCCAGGACATTTCCTGATTAGCGAGTCAAATACGACAACGCAAGCTTGGTATTAAGCACTATTTTGGTTTATTCATCTGTCCCAATATGAAAAAAAGACGCTGCCACATGGGAGGTTCATCTGAACTTACACGAATTACGCCAACTACATTAACTTACTTACCGATTTTAACGAAAAAGATAGCTAGCATAGGTTTCATCTGTCCAAGATTCAGCCGATCCACCTACTCAAATTTTACTAATCTGATCCAGGATTAATTGGTAGCGATAATAGCGTGTCACAGTATGCGTGATATAACAAACGAATTGTTTAACTGCGCCGTGGCTGACGGCGTAATAAAATTCGTTCATACTCGAAGACCGTACAGGACCGAAAAAGTAGCGTCGGAAATTTCAGTTCGATCCCATGTATAGATACTAAAATTAGATCGGAACAATTCCGCCAATGGGCCAGATCCCACTTCTTATTCGATATTCTCGTTCGTTTTGTCACTAACACAAAGGTGTTTGTTGTTAATCAATTTACTAGTACAAATAAAAGCGGCGCGAAGCAACATCGGGGTCTTATCCAAAAAAATTGTTCGAAAAGTTCTGAAAATGTACGACCCAAATATGTAAAAATTTAAATTGAGCTTGAATTTAGCTTGAAGTTGCTACGTATATTCCTGCTTTGCTAGTGAGCTAGCATTATCGCTATACAGGATACCTAATAAATTAGATAATTAGGGATAGCTTCTTAGTATGACCTTCATGTTTCCAACTCATCTGCCATAAAAAATGATTGTGTCATGTACTAACCGACTGAATATAATGTAAACAAGCGTTTAGATCATTGCTTGATTTTTCTGCTTTTCGAAGCACCGCAAGATATAGTGCTCTTCACTGTACGGGGTTTTTCTATTGTGTTTCCAGCGTTTCCACTGCTTTCGTCAAACAATAATTTTTACACCTGACTGGAAAACAATTTATAATTTCAATGAGCCTTTGGAAGTTCGCAAGCAGAATTGCTTCTAAATCAACGAGCGGTACAAATTTTCAGCCGTACGAAACCCAGACAATCGTATATAAAGCAAAACATTTTTGTTAGACAGATTAATCAAATGTCTAATAGTGCTTAAAACAACATTCTGCAAAATGAAGTGTTATTGCTTGCCATGCGAATTCACGTAGTGTTAAAAAGGAATGGGAAACAGCCTAGAGTAACGGACACAGAAGACGAAAAGTCCTCATCGCTATATTAGAAGGCAGGTGCATACATTAAATAGCTGATATTATGACTGAACATTTCTGGAAACACCTGAGATACATTAGCGAAACGAAATACGCGTAGCAGAAGGCACGCATGTCTTCATGATAAGGTCGATCGGAATTAGTGAGCCAGCTTCATATAGACATTTCAAACAAATCCACGTAATCTATACATCGAATGAGCCATTTGTGTGAATCTTAGCCAATTTGCGCCCACAAAATACTGTGTGTGGATTTTTTTTAATATTAGGATTTGTAGGTTCCTTTAATGATTTATTGTAAATTGTCATGTAAGCGACGTATTATAGATACAAGCGTTAAATTACTCCGCCTTAAAGCATCAACTCATCACGCACAGTGAAATGTCGTATGGGAAAAGGGTCCCATATACGTTGGAGGCGGTCATCGGCAGTAGTGCGCTGAAATGCTTGCAAGGTGATAGAGAGACCGTTGTCTACAACTCCGATAAGGTGTAACATGGGGAGCTGCAATGCCAACACCCTGTCGGGATTACACATTGCGACACTTCGAAAGAAAGCAATGAGCCGAAGCTCTTGACTCATTCAATTAAAACGCAGCAGATGGTAAGTCAGCGCTGTGCTCGAGTATTAAGCACGCTTCAGGGATACGGCAAGAGTTCCTTGCCATCGAAGAATGGGTAGGTGGCTCAATATCTACTGCGTGGAGCTATGCTTTACCACTGTGGACCGCGAGACCTCTGCCACCGAGTCATCCGAATTTAACGGAAACCCCTTGCCAATTGG
This sequence comes from Varroa destructor, assembly GCF_002443255.2. Classification (NCBI taxonomy): domain Eukaryota; kingdom Metazoa; phylum Arthropoda; class Arachnida; order Mesostigmata; family Varroidae; genus Varroa; species Varroa destructor. The sequence goes on from NW_019211455.1 coordinate 7,743,619, forward strand.
TGTCCCGCTACTCTCTAGAGCGCGAGGTATAGATGAGAATCCGGAGCTTTGTTCGTTGTTACGGAGTTTGCCAGAAAACAAAACCAAGCTGTGAGCGTCAGCTGCCCCAGATGTTCATTAATACACCGACATGGGCTTCTACATGGTTTTATAGGGCAGCTACGTGTTTCGCGACGTTATACTTTGTTCGTTGTAATAAGTATAGACCACTACATTCTTTTCGTTCACCTTTTCCTAACTCGTTACATAATAGCACGCGTCGTGTGGAAGGCGCTATCCGCTACTTAGGATAGCCACGAGGCCGTCGTCACGAGTTACATCGTGGGTCAGGGCATCGAACAGTATTTAACGCACTGCTACATTCCATATGAGTGCTGTTGTGGCCCACCCGTGGGCAAAAAGGCTAATGAAGCGGGCGATAGTTAGAGAGCGGCTGTGAGCGCGTTTGCCGCAAGCTGGCTCCTCCGCTCCCGTGATGCTTCCAGTAATCGCTTTTATGGCAAACATTAAGGTAAGCGTAAGCGAGGTCCTGTTGCATGTGCAACTTTGGTCAAATTGCTCCACGGCTTCAAAGCCGTATTACTTAATGAGCGCCCAGGGTCGCGATCAATCCAACCGTCCGGTCTTTTCGTACCCAAGCTGTGGCCCAGGTCCGGCATTTCTGACGGAGACGAGTCCCTAAAAAACTTTTTCGTACCGCCAAAATGGCGACAAGTCGTCACCTTTCCGAAACTGTTGTCCAGATTCGGGCCTAGGCGGAGCATTAAGGGACGAATTACCCGGTTCAGTTATCGATTACGCGGGCCACGGCAGTAATGTGTCATCGCTAACTTACTAAATATCAAAAGAACGGATGCAGCAGAATGAGAGCATCTTGTCTGATTGCGTAATCGACGCAGAAACATATCGTCATTATAAATGCATTTCCTGTTCCGGCTAGCCGTGGGTATAAAATACCCTCAACCGGCCAATAAATCTCGGTCGCTAGCGGTTGAGCTTCATCATTGCAACTAATATATATATATATGCTTGTATGTATTTCCTGTTGAATCAACCAGCTACTTTCAACGTCCTAATTAATGTTTTTTGTTCAATTCGCGTTCTACTCGGACTTGTCTATACAATGCAGCGTCTGAATCTCTCAAGATTGAAGGGTGCGCCTTTGTCCACACTGATAGGTTGACGTTTTACTGTGCTCAAGTAGTCGTAGCTTTAATTCGTTCAAATTATCGCCCAGTGTTTAAGAACAACATACAAACCTGTACAACAGCAAGCATGCTTGATAAATTATACAATTAGAAACATCTCTGTATACCATCGCAATGTTAAATGCGTATGCATTTTCCACATCATCAATGGAATTGTCCCTACATACATAGGTTCATCCAGACGTTCTTGCACGTTTTGTTTGTTGTGCGTTCGATGATAATAGAACTAGAGCCAATCGAGGCTCAAAAAACAGCCTGTTTTCATGTTTGGCGTTCTGTATGCAGTCTTGTGGAAAAACGATATACGGAAGGCAGAAAACTTTCGATTTTAGCCAAAATATGCCAGCTCGATATTTACGACATCAGTGTTAGAATATTGGAGATATTAGGTATGATCGGCCCTATCCGGGCACTCCGGGTTTTTTCGCATTGCATCTTCTATATTGTAAATAGTCTTTATTGGTCAGCCCATCCCTTATCTGGCTGTGAAGTATTTAACAATATTGCTTCAAACAAGATTTGCTTTCAGTAATACTATTAAGCATCAAGAACGATCGATAAAAGCAATTATATAACCATCAAGTTCTTCTACGTTGTGCTGATTTTACTTACAGAAGTACGATATCTTATACTATATATATATATATATATATAGGAAAAAAGAAAAAGTGCTTCTCCATCTTCATTGTGATTGCATCGCGTTGATGCTGTACGTCTCTATATAAAAGGAAGAAATGCGCCATTATCTGTCGTGGCTCTAACGAAAAACGGATTCGTTCAGACTTGGACGTTCTAAGTTCTTCCGCTACATTTGGAATAAGGAATTTTTATTGTTGATGTTGGTGTTTCTCGGATAGTCTTAAGGACCAACTCGATAGGATACTTCCTTTACTTAACTGTTAGTTAGGTTACTTCATATAAGCACTACACTCCGTAGCCAGTTTTTTTTTTTAGTAGGATGTAAGGATTTGCTAATTGTGCTTCGAATTATAAATACATTCTTGGAAAATTGAATTTCAAATCAATTCGATATAAGTGTGTCAAAATTTTTTCAATACTTTTTTTGGACCTCCGTCTACAGGGAGATCCACTTAATTTTACGTTATTACAACCGTTGTCGGGAGCATATATTTCTGTAAATATTCTGTCTTGGTTGAGGATCTCAAATGAAAAGAATTGATACGCATTGCTGAACAGAACATTAAGAACCGGCTCCTATTCTACATGTCCTGACATAAAAGCATCATCTGATTATAAACTCAGCTTTCTAATGCTGCTATTCAACGGTACCGGGAGTGCCATGCACAAACAAAAGTCCCTAATATTAGTTATCATTGACGCGTAATAAACGCCCCAGGCATGTTCATTAAAATGTAAAGATTGATAAAATCAGCTACAGTTGCGGGGCTACCCAGTCTTTAAATATAGATTTATGAAACATAAGTGAAGGAATAGCCTTAAATATTGAACGACATTATTGAGACGGACAAGATTTCAACACGGCTAGCAACTTAATTCAGCTGAGCGGACTCATCAACATCATTGTCGATTACAGATAAAGTATCGATCACATACATGTAATGACACAATGTAGTCGAGGGCTTTTATGGGATGTCAATGCGCCCCCGCTTGCCATCATATCGATTCATCTCAGCTAACTATTAGCAAAGTGGCGAACTATTTTACGATATGCTAACACGAAAATAGCATAAATCTCACTGTGGAGGCGTACGAAAAAGGTCACAAAGCTTGACCCTATTAGCGAAGCGGCGTTTCGGAATAGGCAAATTGTTTTAAACGAGAGTCTCATTATAACAGAGACAAGATGGAAACGGTGTACTACGGTAGACGAAAGAGGAATAGTTGTTTCGGTAGTAATAGAGGCTGACAGAAAGCAGCACCTATGGACGGCTGGTCTAGTCAGTGGTGAAGGCTTGTGGGGGCACAAGACGGGACTTATACAAAAGGGGTTAGTAACGTACTTGATTTCGTCCTATGAAGCCGAATGTGCGCTTTTGGCACAAGACTAGATCAGTAGTACGGGTCAGCAGAGAACTGGAGTCGTCACGACGTAGAACACTCTGTGAGGTCATCTCGAAGTACCGCCGCAAAACAAGTGGGCTATACAAGTAGAAAAGAGCATTCCCTGAAGTGACGAAAAAGAATCCATTTGTGCTACAACCGCGTTGTCGCAACGAGATTTCGACGTCGGCTTTTTCTCCTGTCGCCTCCGCGGACATCCCCACCTAAACCCCCGTAGTCGTGGGTGGATGAGTCTGCGCGCCGTGGTAGCGAAATAAAGAAGAGAGAAAGAACTTTGTTCTCAGTGGACCAACGAGAATTGAGTGATTGCTTTCTAAGAGAAAACGAAAAGGAAGATCGAGCAGTATTGTCAAAAGAACTGATGTTGCTATTGTGACTATTGGTCATGGGTGCTCGAGATCCTAAGCCAGCTCTTAACAACGATTCATGTCGGTTTAGGCCATACGAATGCCACAGTACAGCGAACGGATACACAGCTACACAACGCGAGTACAAAAGCGGATAAATGAAAACACTTTCATTCCTTCCCAATCGAGCATTGTTCACACACTTATAGATATTCTAGTAAATGCAAACCGATGCCTTCTAAAACAGAGGGAGAAAGAGCAAATAAAGCTATTTTACCTTCAATAAAATGATGCAGGCCGTGATAAAACAAAAACCAAAAGAATATTTCGTACTTTGACTAAATTTACATTATTAAATTACGACATAATTAAGGAAGGTTTTCCATCTCACAAAAAGCGCAGCCTTCCTTAATCGATGCAGCAGGCTCATATACAGGTCACTGTTGATTGTTTTGTTTTCCAATTTTTTTTTCTTTTCCTTTCCTTTTCCTGTCCCCCAAAATGCAAATTATAATCTTTATAGGATAAAGATCTGGTTTAATTATCAGCTTAGGCGCATATCCCCGAAGCTACCCACTCCTTTCTTTGCTTCAGACCACCTCCTAACCATTCGTGGAAATTCGGTGTAGGAAATTCTTATTCTGACAACACCTTATACAATTTCGGACAGGAATCACTGAATAGTTGTGCCTTCCCTGGATTTTGTTTAGCTTACGAGGCGTGCAGGATCCTAATTTTTGATAAAATTATGTGCGTTGACGATGCCTGAAAACATTCAAGTGTAGGCTGCTTACTATCTCAGCAAATTTACGATATCTTTGCCAGACGAGGTTTTAGCGACCTCGGATGGCCAATCGAAACTTAACAAACGTTTTCACTCAGTCCTTTCAGTGACAACTCTCTCTGTGTATGGCACAGATGTTTTAGGCTGCTTCAACATTCTTTTGACCTCGGCAAAAGGTGAAATAGGGTAGCCGTAGAAAAAAACACCTCTATTTTTCTATCAAAAACCTCCATCTTTGGAACCTGAACTTTCCCTGAAATTTCATGAATTACACAATGAAAATTAAATGGGACAAACAGTGAACAACACAGTTTCGAGATAAAATAGAAAGAGAACACCAAAAAACTTCGTAAGGCACACGTAAAATAATAGTAACCATCAAATTAATAGATAACTGTCTTGCTAAGCGATCGGCATCTCTTGGAATGTCTATTTTCAGTACGTCTGGCTCTCTTTTGTTAAAAGCAGAAAGCAACAACAGCGAGCGCGACATCTTTTTCAAATTTCTGTGTTAATGATAATGGTAATAAGAGGAAAACTTCCCGTATCGAGCAAACGCTCAGTGTTCCTCCTTAGGAGCACGCTACAGATCATCCTTGGAAGAGGTAATCTTTTGTGTAAAATTCACTGATTAAAGCTGTGCAAAAATTTACAAAGACCTGTGAGCCAGAGAAGACAAAGATTATGCAAAAACCAGTTCGAAAAAAAAATGGAACTGATAACTATGTAGCTAACTAACTAACTAAAAACAAAAAAAAACTAAATAGAAATTGATTAGTGTAGGTTTTCTTATTATCTGCCTATTAAACGTATCAACTTCCGGTTTAATTTTTATATTTGACAGTTCCTGCTGCTGGTCAGCGTTAAAAAAAAACCCTAAAATTGAGAAACGACATCTATAATTACACAACACAGTGACCCATAGTTAAGTTTAAGTATGCGGTAAATGGTTATTGTGAAACTTTCACGAATAGCAGACACTACATGATTAACTTTAAAGGACTTCGTTAATGTTTCTTCGTTAACATCAAGTTTTTACTAAATCTTCATTGAAGTAGCATTAATTCTTGATTAATAAATAAAAGATTGATGATAACATTAGTAATTATTGCATTGCCTTTGAGTGGATTTAAACCGAGATTGTGTACTATAAGGGTTTACAGGCGAGTGCTTGTAAAGGGCCTCAGCCCTCACGATTCAGCCAGCAATGCAATAGGTAGTTCTATAGAGCTACCATGGAATTGCCGTATTCAATTAAAGCAAGCGTTTATATTTTGCAAATAAAATAGCGTAATCCATTTCCTTGTGACTTCATCTGTGCTTAAAACTGTTTTAGTCCCTGAAAAAGTCTCTTCCGATATTTCAAATAATCGTAATACTGTAAATTATATACTACCTGTTATTAAATAGTTGACGTTCGAAAAGATCATTGCCGCGATGTTGATGGTAACATGGCCACCTGTTGCCCACAACAAAACTTTCGATTGAAGTATAATTGTAGTTAGCAAATCTACTGGAATAACAATAACATAGGACAATATGTGTTAGACTTACTTGCGACTTCAGTAGATATTTATTTCGTCTCAGTAATAGGGTTCTAAACAAAAGAAGCCGGTTATACAGCAACCGCTAGGAGTCTTCTCCATAGAACCACAACTCTATTTATATACTAATATACTTATAATAAAATATACCGTTGTACACAATCAATTACCGGATCAAAAGGAGGTACATAGAACATCGTGAAATCACTATTTAAGATATTCACCATCCGTTCGGTATTAATAGTTATATTACTTCCGAGTCTCGTTAGCACCATTAGGGTACACAGAAGTTCCTGCGCGGTCCTGCGAAAGCATTTGTGTCATGTTCCAAGGATTTAAGACTTGTTGATAGCAGGCGACGTTTCTGGCCTGTACTAGCAAGCACCTTGCTAGGTGCGCGAGTAAAATATTTCCGTCTTGTTTCTCCCCAAAGACAACTATGGCGTCTTGCCACTGTTTTCTCGTGCCGCGTTCGCTTCGACGGAATACAAAGGCAAGACCTGTGCTTTCTTCGGTGAACCAGCGGCACTATTCAGTTGAGCTGCTTGCTGACAGAAGTATTTGCACATATCGTACTCCCAAGCTGCGTTGCGCCGCATATTAACGGGTGAGCGCGAATAGTATTTAAGGTCACACCATGCGGTCTTTTACTCGCAAAAGATGTAAAGATCTTTGGACAGATTCACCTTGGCGTGGTGACAGCGCGCAAAAGATCAATCAAACAAATGGCGATGTCGGTTATCACTACCGTACGCTAGATACCTTTTAGGTAACACTCGGCTCATTTGTGTCGAGCATCAGATCATGTCCAACAGATTCTTCTCGTATCCGCTATCGGTTATCAGTACATATAGTCCCATTCGACGAAGTTTCACATAGACGTATTTCTCTATTTAATTGCTACTATGATGTGTATATATGGTATTCTGGTGGTAACTTACTATGTACTCGCCTGTTAATCTTACACGCTGTGGTGTAGGTTCGAATCCGTACATAAACGAACTTAGTTTTGTGCTGGAACCCAATCTGCTGATGGGATGCGTAGCGATGGTGCCAGGCGTAAAATTCGAAACGTCTACGACCGTATGCATGCTTGGATGTCTCTGCGTTTCTGCAGCAGGACTAAGTCGATCTAAATTAAATTATACCTGTGCTAAAGCAGAAACACAAAGTGAAGTGGGGCGGGAGAGGGGGGGGGTGCCGTTGTTGTTATTGTTGGTGTAGTATCATACGTATTCGTAGCGACGACATCAGCACGCAACGGTGACGTGTCGTTAAGGCAACTGGGGAAAGGGATGTGAACGGGGTGAAAAGGGGGTAGTTAGTGCTTGCAAGGAAACGTGAGTTGAGTTGTATTGTGTCCTAATTAAGTTTACTGCCCCCATTGCAAACCATTCTATGCATGCCCCTCACCACAAACTCGCTGGTTGGTTAACAACTAAAAGACAAAGTGGTAGCAGGCTATTACATTGCAATAGTTCCCTCATCGCTCATTTTCACCGGGCCAGTGATTCTAGCAATGTATAGTTGTATAATCCAGATAATGAATATACGGATATGTATTAAGATACGTTCTATCCTGATCAGCTGCCTCTTCAGATTATATGATAATGACCGCGGACAAACTAAGGCAGCCATCAACTTTAAATAGGACAAGGTGATATTTTTTGAGTACCAGCCATTTGTATAAACCATTTGTAAACTGGAAGGCTTAGCATACGCAAGCTCAGAAGTGTCACAAGTGGTTGCGCGGGGTGTACATAATGGTCATCTTCGTGAGTTTTTGAGTCAAGGCACCAGAACGTCCAATTATCAATACGATCATCTCTTTACAGTCCGCATGATCAGCGGTTCTGGATGAGCTACATGCCACGCAACATAACACAATTAACTGAATCGAGCGCCGACGTCACAAACCGAAGGACAAAGCACTTTGTGATGCGCTTGGGATTCGCAACCTTATCAGCGAGAGATGACAATTCCACGAACTGACTGTTTACGGAAAACCGTAGGATTCCGAGTTTCTCGAGGAACGTACCTCTAACAATCCTAGCATTGTCTAAGCATGACATTACAATTACGTAGACAATCGACGATTCAGATTTGCCAATCTGAATCGCGAGAAGATGTCGATAAACCTGAATTTGAGCCGGGAAAAGGAGGATGAGATGAACGATGATTTTTAGAGTCGCGGCCAAGGAGTGGAACGCAGTTGCTCTTTAGAATCAGTACGTCCGTAGCGGTATCCCTGTTTCAAAGATTTTTGTATAACCCTTCATGTTTGACCTGCCATATTCACTAAACAGTTTCTACGTTCTAGTCAAAAATCTTTAGCACTGCGGGTTTATCCCATTAGCGAATAAGTATAACGGGCAGTTATCATCCGCTCTGTTTAAGTAACTACCTCATGCGGATGAGACGATATGAGGTCGCTATTCGCTCAGCTAACCGAAAGACAACTTCGTTATGATCAGGGATGTGTGCTTCATCCCGAATCGATTTTTACTAGCGTATACGATCTCAATTTGAACAAACTAAAAAATACATTATTTGAGTTCTGTGGTTTGAAAAGAAATAACAATTTCTTAGGTTTCGGAACTTTTTTTGACCCACTTTTATCTTAGAGTAAATAGCCACTATTGCTATTTTCGCATATACCCATGATGAACGTTAAATACTATTAGAGACTTATGCTATAATATAAATACTACTAACAGTTTCACCGGAGTTAATGTCGCATCCTGCTATAGGTGGTGATTTGGTTTCAAAATCGGTGCATGAAATGGAAACGAAATAAATACCGTGAAAGGCCAATTGAAATTTTTGCCACAGGGAACTGCGGCTACGCCAGTAACAATAGTACTAGAGGGCCTCGATACAGCAGGCTGCACTGCACCCCCTACCTACAGATCAACGAAGGGCTTACCGAAAACCTACTATCATCGACGGGTAGCCTTCCACCCATTACGACAAATTTTGTTGCTAGTAAGTGTTTTAGACATATGTCATAAACAATTATATTACTAGTATTATCTATTGTATAGTAATATAAGACACGACGAATATTGACATGACATGTACATATTTACACCACACATGCACCCATATATATATGTATGTATGTATGGACGCCTGGTAAAGCTGTGCAGTACGCATTGCACTACCCTGGACTATAGGTTCAAGTGTGAACTTCAAATCATCGGATCCTCATAAGAAGAAGATAAAATCGCATGGAGATCTATAACTTATTTTTATTTTATCATTAGTAAATAAAAACACAGTTCGTTTAGTACTTATTTGTGTATATATTTACTCGAATAAATATTTACATATTTAGTTTTCATTTAGTCCTGCTTTAGTCGTCCTTATATTTCGTGTTGTGAAAGAGTGAGCGTCCCTTATGGGTGAATGTTACAGCTATGCCTTACGAATTCGCGAAGCTCATAAAAGACCTCTTTTTTTATCGGTCCGGAATTGTACTTCGCGCTTTGGGCATCAGATGGGCATGAAGCTCATCTATGTAACATTTGTTAGGCCTACAAGCAGAAAAGATATGAAAACACTTAGACAATACATAGCGGTAAATCATCGCAGGTCAGAATAAACCACTCAGCAATGATTCTATAAATTAATAAAATAAGCCTGATTAAGCGATATTTTTCTACAGGTTGCAAACTAAGGCTGCGTCACCACGCTACGCTTAAGCAGTCTCGGACCTCACAACCAAAAACTACCTACCTCGGTCTCTAATCAATTTCCTTGCCTCGGCCTTCAACTCATCTCTCCATCCACACGAGGCAAGTTTCGTTTTCAAACTTTCTTTAAGCAGTTCTTCTTGTCCACTTTCGACCAACGGGCCTTCACACGCTCGCATAATTCTGTAGCCATTTTTTTCTTTCGAATGAGTGCGATAGTGAATGCGTTCGTCCTTAGTCTGGACAAGCTCTGAAAAGAGACAAAGCACGAAACCATTAGCCATTGTAAATCAAACTATTAATATATATATATATATATAGGCCATAGTGATCATTAATTTCACTCACCTTCGACCTAATGCAGGCTACCGCGCTTTAATGCTTCGATTTTGGTGCGTTTGGTTAAGATTACAACCCGCCAGTTTCGTATAGATCGAATGCATGGTTTGTTGACCCGCTTCATTCAAATGTCGTTCAAAGACAATTCATGAACGGCAAGGATAGGATACAGTAAAACTTTAGATTTTTTTTCAGATTAGTAAAGTATTCCATTGCGGAAACACCGTAAGGCTCTCATTATCATTGGCACTCTCTTCCTTTATAACAAAGAAATCGTCATCGTCAACTGGTATATATCTAAACACGGCAGAGGATGCACCATGTCGCGACCTTCATTCCATATGTTCATGTTTATAGAGCAGCCAATCACAGTTATTCCATAGTTATTTTTTGCAACTTAGTTACAGTATTCGACAGTGTGCCTTCACTAGCTCATCCCACAAGTTACCTCAATCAGGCGAATAAAATGCACGACGTTATTTTAAAAAGTAGACCGGGTGTAGACAAGCTGCGTGTTTTGCTGGAAGCTTGCAGTCTAAACAAATGTGGTATCTCAGATGGTATAGGGAATTCGTGTACGTAAAGGTTATATATATTCCCCCTATAATTAGGTCCGTCGATTTCGATTATTATATGTTCGTCTAATCTTAAGTAAAATGTCCTCGTGAGCCTGTTTTTTTTTGTAAACACCTGTTTTCGTCGATACAAAAGACTAAATGCCGTTGGCTTGGATTTGTCCGCTAATTCCTCTCGTTCATAATTAATATAAATTTTTACGCTGAATTTAGCAACTGTTTAACAAAAACATTTTTTGTTTTTTCTTTGAAAAAATATGCTACTGCAAGAGGGATGGAAAAAATATTCTTTTTTTTTTTTTAATTTTTTTTATTATTTATTATTATATTCTCACGAAAGCGCCGTTTGCACCACCGCTAACTACTGAAGTTAATCACATGCTGCCACTTCTCACCGATTCCGAGTGGACAGAACATATTATTAATATAAATTTATTTTAAAAAAATTAAAAAATATATATAAAAATAATTAAAAAATAAAATAAAATATAAATAAAAAATAATATTCATTTTTCCATCCTCTTAGAGTGAGCATATTTTTCAATTTTAATTTATTTTTATATTTTTATTTTTATTTTAATTTTATTTTTTATTTTTATTAATTATTTATATAATTTTTATAATTTAAATTTAAAAAATAAAATGTCCACTCGGAATCGGTGAGAAGTGGCACATGTGATTAATTCAGTACGTTAGCGTGGTGCAAACGGCGCTTTCTAAAAATATTAGAAACAGTCAAGGCTGATATTATAACGGCTGTACGACCCCGGGTGGGGAGCGTAAGAGGACGACAGAGATGTGTAATGTCTTAAAAGATTCAGGCAATATTCTCTGAGTTTAGCCACTGAAGTTCGGCGCGTCGTCAGTCAGTTACGTTGTCTGTTCCGAGCACGTGATACGATTCACTTATAGGCGACGATTTCTGCGCCTTGGTAACAAGTTTTAGACACTGGCTTTCACCGGGCCAGTGATTCTAGCAATGTATAGTTGTATAATCCAGATAATGAAATACGGATATGTATAAGATACGTTCTATCCTGATCAGCTGCCTCTTCAGATTATATGATAATGACCCGGACAAACTAAGGCAGCCATCAACTTTAATAGGACAAGGTGATATTTTTTGAGTACAGCCATTTGTATAAACCATTTGTAAACTGGAAGGTTTACCGAGAGATCAGTCCACATAATGTATCATCGTGAGTTTTTGAGTCGAGGCACCAGAACGTCCAATATCTCGATCATCTCTTTACAATCCGCATGATCAGCGGTTCTGGATGAGCTACATGCCACGCACATAACACAATTAACTGAATCGAGCGCCGACGTCACAAACCGAAGGACAAAGCACTTTGTGATGCGCTTTGGATTCGCAACCTTATCAGCGAGAGATGACAATTCCACGAACTGACTGTTTACGGAAAACCGTAGGATTCCGAGTTTCTTGAGGAACGTACCTCTAAAAATCCTAGCATTGCCTAAGCATGACATCACAATTAAGTAGATGATCGACGATTCAGATTTCCCAATCTGAATTGCGAGAAGATGTTGTGATAAACCTGAATTTGAGCCGGGAAAAGGGGGATGAGATGAACGATGATTTTTTTGGAGTCGCGGCCAAGGAGTGGAACGCAGTTGCTCTTTAGAATCAGTACGTCCTTAGCGGTATCCCTGTTTCAAAGATTTTTGTACAACCCTTCATTATGTTTGACCTGCCATATTCACTAAACAGTTTTACGTTCTAGTCAAAAATCTTTAGCACTGCGGGTTTATCCCATTAGCGAATAAGTATAACGGGCAGTTATCTCCGCTCTGTTTAAGTAGTATACTACCTCATGCGATGAGACGATATGAGGTCGCTATTCGCTCAAGCTAACCGAAAAACAACTTCGTTATGATCAGGGATGTGTGCTTCATCCCGAATCGATTTTTACTAGCGTATACGATCTCAATTTGAACAAACTAAAAAATACAATTATTTGAGTTCTGTGGCTTGAAAAGAAATAACAATTTCTTAGGTTTCGGAACTTTTTTTGACCCACTTTTATCTTAGAGTAAATAGCCACTATTGCTATTTTCGCATATACCCATGATGAACGTTAAATACTATTAGAGACTCTAATATAAATACGAATAAAACTACTAACAGTTTCACCGGAGTTAATGTCGCATCCTGCTATAGGTGGTGATTTGGTTTCAAAATCGGTGCATGAAATGGAAACGAAATAAAGTACCGTGAAAGGCCAATTGAAATTTTTGCCACAGGGAACTGCGGCTACGCCAGTAACAATAGTACTCGTGTACAAGGGCCTCGATACAGCAGGCTGCACTGCATCCCCTACCTACAGATCAACGAAGGGCTTACCGAAAACCTACTATCATCGACGGGTAGCCTTCCAACCATTACGACAAATTTTGTTGCTAGTAAGTGTTTGACATTTTTCATAAACAATCATATTACTAGTATTATCTATTGTATAGTAATATAAGACAGGACGAATATAGACGAATATTGACATGACATGTACATATTTACACCACACATGCACCCATATATATATGTATGTATGTATGGACGCCTGGTAAAGCTGTGCAGTACGCATTGCACTACCCTGGACTATTAGGTTCAAGTGTAAACTTCAAATGATCGGATCCTCATAAGAAGAAGATAAAATCGCATGGATATTTTATCATTAGTAAATAAAAAGACAGTTCGTTTAATACTTATTTGTGTATATATTTACTCGAATAAATATTTACATATATAGTCTTCATTTAGTCCTGCTTTAGTCGTCCTAATATTTCGTGTTGTGAAAGAGTGAGTGTCCCTTATGGGTGAATGTTACCGCTATGCCTTACGAATCCGCGAAGCTCATAAAAGACCTCTTTTTTTATCCGGAATTGTACTTCGCGCTTTGGGCATCAGATGGGCATGAAGCTCATCTATGGTAACATTTGTTAGGCCTACAAGCAGAAAAGATATGAAAACACGTTAGACAATACATAGCGGTAAAATCATCGCAGGTCAAAATAAACCACTCAGCAATGATTCTATAAAATAATTTTATTATTTAATCAGACTTAAGTCTGATTAAGCGATATTTTTCTATAGGTTGCAAACTAAGGCTGCGTCACCACGCTACGCTTAAGCAGTCTCGGACCTCACAACCAAAAACTACTACCTCGGTCTCTAATCAATTTCCTTGCCTCGGCCTTCAACTCATCTCTCCATCCACACGAGGCAAGTTTCGTTTTCAAACTTTCTTTAAGCAGTTCTTCTTGTCCACTTTCGACCAGACGGGCCTTCACACGCTCGCATAATTCTGTAGTCATTCTTTTCTTTCGAATGAGCTGCGATACGTGAATGCGTTCTGTCCTCTAGTCTGGACAAGCTCTGAATAAGAGACAAAACACGAAACCATTAGCCCATTGTAAATCAAACTCTTAAATTTAATGTATATATATATATATAGGCCATAGTGATCATTTAATTTCACTCACCTTCGACCTAATGCAGGACTACCGCGCTTTAATGCTTCGATTTTGGTGCGTTTGGTTAAGATTACAACCCGCCAGTTTCGTATTGATCGAATGCATGGTTTGTTGACCCGCTTCATTCAAATGTCGTTCAAAGACAATTCACGAACGGCAAGGATAGGATACAGTAAAACTTTGATTTTTTTTCAGCTTAGTAAAGTATTCCATTGCGGAAACACCGTAAGGTTCTCATTATCATTGCGCACTCTCTTCCTTTATAACTAAGAAATCGTCATCGTCAACTGGTATATATCTAAACACGGCAGACGATGCACCATGTCGCGATGCCGGACCTTCATTCCATTTATTCATGTTTATTAGAGCAGCCAATGCACAGTTGTTACAAAGTTAATTTTTTGCTGCAACTTAGTTACAGTATTCGACAGTGTGCGTTCACTAGCTCATCCCACACGTTACCTCGATCAGGCGAATAAAATGCACGACGTTATTTTAAAAAGTAGACCGGGTGTAGACAAGCTGCGTGTTTTGCTGGAAGCTTGCAGTCTAAACAAATGTAGTCATCTCAGATGGTATAGGGAATTCGTGTACGTAAAGTATTGCCCCCTATAATTAGGTCCGTCGTATTTCGACTATTATATGATTCGTCTAATCTTAAGTAAAATGTCCTCGTGAGCCGTATTTTTTTTTTGTAAACACCCTGTTTTTGTCGATAAGAAGCCGTGTTTTTTTTGTAAACACCCTGTTTTCGTCGATAAGACTAAATGCCGTTGGCTTTGATTTTTCCGCTAATTCCTTCTCGTTCATAATTATATATCTTTAATCTTACAAATTTTACGCTGAATTTAGCAACTGTTCGACAAAAACATTTTTTGTTTTTTTTTGAAAAAATATGCTCACTGCAAAGAGGATGGAAAAAAATCTTTCTTTTTAATTTTTTTATTTTATTATATTCTCACGAAAGCGCCGTTTGCACCACCGCTAACGTACTGAAGTTAATCACATGCTGCCACTTCTCACCGATTCCGAGTGGACAGAACATACTTAATATAAATTTATTTAAAAAAAACTAAAAAAAAATAAAAAATATATAAAAAAATAAAACATAAAAAATAAAATAAAATATAAATAAAAAATAATATTCATTTTTCCATCCTCTTAGCAGTGAGCATATTTTTCATTTTTATTTTTAATTTATTTTTATAATTTTTAGTTTTTTTAATTTTATTTTTATATAAAAAATAAAATTAAAAAACAAAAAAATTAAATTATAAAAATTATATAAATTTTTAGTTTTTTTTTAAATAAATTTATATTAAGTATGTTCTGTCCACTCGGAATCGGTGAGAAGTGGCAGCATGTGATTAACTTCAGTACGTTAGCGGTGGTGCAAACGGCGCTTTCGTGAGAATATAATAAAATAATAAAAATATTAAAAAGAAAGATTTTTTTCCATCCTCTTTGCAGTGAGCATATTTTTTCAAAAAAAAACAAAAAATGTTTTTGTCGAACAGTTGCTAAATTCAGCGTAAAATTTGTAAGATTAAAGATAATTATATATCTTTAATCTTACAAATTTTACGCTGAATGAATGAATGAATGAACGAGAACGAATTAGCGGAAAAATCAAAGCCAACGGCATTTAGTCTTATCGACGAAAACAGGGTGTTTACAAAAAAAACACGGCTTCTTATCGACGAAAACAGGGTGTTTACAAAAAAAAATACGGCTCACGAGGACATTTTACTTAAGTAAAATGTAATCTTAAGATTAGACGAATCATATAATAGTCGAAATACGACGGACCTAATTATAGGGGGCAATACTTTACGTACACGAATTCCCTATACCATCTGAGATGACTACATTTGTTTAGACTGCAAGCTTCCAGCAAAACACGCAGCTTGTCTACACCCGGTCTACTTTTTAAAATAACGTCGTGCATTTTATTCGCCTGATCGAGGTCTACTTTTTAAAATAACGTCGTGCATTTTATTCGCCTGATCGAGGTAACGTGTGGGATGAGCTAGTGAAGGCACACTGTCGAATACTGTAACTAAGTTGTTGTCTGTGCATTGGCTGCTCTAATAAACATGAATAAATGGAATGAAGGTCCGGCATCGCGACATGGTGCATCCTCTGCCGTGTTTAGATATATACCAGTTGACGATGACGATTTCTTAGTTATAAAGGAAGAGAGTGCGCAATGATAATGAGAACCTTACGGTGTTTCCGCAATGGAATACTTTACTAAGCTGAAAAAAAATCTTAAAAAAAAAAAGAAAAAAAATCTTAAAAAGAAAAAAGTTTTACTGTATCCTATCCTTGCCGTTCGTGAATTGTCTTTGAACGACATTTGAATGAAGCGGGTCAACAAACCATGCATTCGATCTATACGAAACTGGCGGGTTGTAATCTTAACCAAACGCACCAAAATCGAAGCATTAAAGCGCGGTAGTCCTGCATTAGGTCGAAGGTGAGTGAAATTAAATGATCACTATGGCCTATATATATATATACATATTAAGAGTTTGATTTGCTCGATTCAGTTAATTGTGTTATGTTGCGTGGCATGTAGCTCATCCAGAACCGCTGATCATGCGGATTGTAAAGAGATGATCGTATTGATAATTGGACGTTCTGGTGCCTCGACTCAAAAACTCACGAAGATAATCCATTATGTTTATCTGGATTATACAACTATACATTGCTAGAATTACTGGCCCGGTGAAAGCCCAGTGTCTAAAACTTGTTACCAAGGCGCAGAAATCGTCGCCTATAAGTGAATCGTATCACGTGCTCGGAACAGACAACGTAACTGACCTGACGACGCGCCGAACTTCAGTGGCTAAACTCAGAGAATATTGCCTGAATCTTTTAAGACATTACACATCTCTGGTCGTCCTCTTACGCTCCCCACCCGGGGTCGTACAGCCGTTATAATATCAGCCTTGACTGTTTCTAATATTTTTACGAAAGCGCCGTTTGCACCAATGCTAACGTACTGAAGTTAATCACATGCTGCCACTTCTCACCGATTCCGAGTGGACATTTAATATAAATTTATTTTTTTAAATTTAAATTATAAAAATTATATAATTTTTATAATTTAATTTTTTTGTTTTTTAATTTTATTTTTTATATAAAAATAAAATTAAAAAAACTAAAAATTATAAAAATAAATTAAAAATAAAAATGAAAAATATGCTCACTACTAAGAGGATGGAAAAATGAATATTATTTTTTATTTATATTTTATTTTATTTTTTATGTTTTATTTTTTTATATTTTTTTATTTTTTTTTAGTTTTTTTAAATAAATTTATATTAAGTATGTTCTGTCCACTCGGAATCGGTGAGAAGTGGCAGCATGTGATTAACTTCAGTACGTTAGCGGTGGTGCAAACGGCGCTTTCGTGAGAATATAATAATAAATAATAAAAAAAATTAAAAAAATAAAAAAAAAAGATTTTTTTCCATCCTCTTTGCAGTGAGCATATTTTTTCAAAGAAAAAACAAAAAATGTTTTTGTCAAACAGTTGCTAAATTCAGCGTAAAATTTATAAGATTTAAAGATAATTATTATGAACGAGAAGGAATTAGCGGACAAATCAAAGCCAACGGCATTTATCTTATCTTATCGACGAAAACAGGGTGTTTACAAAAAAACACGGCTTCTTATCGACGAAAACAGGGTGTTTACAAAAAAAACACGGCTCACGAGGACATTTTACTTAAGATTAGACGAATCATATAATAGTCGAAATGCGACGGACCTAATTATAGGGGGCAATATATATAACCTTTACGTACACGAATTCCCTATACCATCTGAGATAACTACATTTGTTTAGACTGCAAGCTTCCAGCAAAACACGCAGCTTGTCTACACCCGGTCTACTTTTTAAAATAACGTCGTGCATTTTATTCGCCTGATGAGGTAACTGTGGGATGAGCTAGTGAAGCACACTGTCGAATACTGTAACTAAGTTGCAAAAAATTAACTTTGAAAACTGTGCATTGGCTGCTCTATAAACATGAATAAATGGAATGAAGGTCCGGCACGCGACATGGTGCATCCTCTGCCGTGTTTAGATATATACCAGTTGACGATGACGATTTCTTAGTTATAAAGGAAGAGAGTGCGCAATGATAATGAGACCTTACGGTGTTTCCGCAATGGAATACTTTACTAACTGAAAAAAAATCAAAGTTTTACTGTATCCTATCCTTGCCGTTCTGAATTGTCTTTGAACGACATTTGAATGAAGCGGGTCAACAAACCATGCATTCGATCTATACGAAACTGGCGGGTTGTAATCTTAACCAAACGCACCAAAATCGAAGCATTAAAGCGCGGTAGTCCTGCATTAGGTCGAAGGTGAGTGAAATTAAATGATCACTATGGCCTATATATATATATATAATTAAATTTAGGTTTGATTTACAATGGGCTAATGGTTTCGTGTTTTGTCTCTTATTCAGAGCTTGTCCAGACTAGAGGACAGAACGCATTCACGTATCGCAGCTCATTCGAAAGAAAAGAATGACTACAGAATTATGCGAGCGTGTGAAGGCCCGTCTGGTCGAAAGTGGACAAGAAGAACTGCTTAAAGAAAGTTTGAAAACGAAACTTGCCTCGTGTGGATGGAGAGATGAGTTGAAGGCCGAGGCAAGGAAATTGATTAGAGACCGAGGTAAGTAGTTTTTGGTTGTGAGGTCCGAGACTGCTTAAGCGTAGCGTGGTGACGCAGCCTTAGTTTGCAACCTGTAGAAAAATATCGCTTAATCAGGCTTATTTTATTAATTTATAGAATCATTGCTGAGTGGTTTATTCTGACCTGCGATGATTTAACCGCTATGTATTGTCTAATGTGTTTTCATATCTTTTCTGCTTGTAGGCCTAACAAATGTTACGATAGATGAGCTTCATGCCCATCTGATGCCCAAAGCGCGAAGTACAATTCCGGACCAGATAAAAAAAGAGGTCTTTTATGAGCTTCGCGAATTCGTAAGGCATAGCTGTAACATTCACCCATAAGGGACGCTCACTCTTTCACAACACGAAATATAAGGACGACTAAAGCAGGACTAAATGAAAACTAAATATGTAAATATTTATTCGAGTAAATATATACACAAATAAGTACTAAACGAACTGTGTTTTTATTTACTAATGATAAAATAAAAATAAGTTATAGATCTCCATGCGATTTTATCTTCTTCTTATGAGGATCCGATGATTTGAAGTTCACACTTGAACCTATAGTCCAGGGTAGTGCAATGCGTACTGCACAGCTTTACCAGGCGTCCATACATACATACATATATATATGGGTGCATGTGTGGTGTAAATATGTACATGTCATGTCAATATTCGTCGTGTCTTATATTACTATACAATAGATAATACTAGTAATATAATTGTTTATGACATATGTCTAAAACACTTACTAGCAACAAAATTTGTCGTAATGGGTGGAAGGCTACCCGTCGATGATAGTAGGTTTTCGGTAAGCCCTTCGTTGATCTGTAGGTAGGGGGTGCAGTGCAGCCTGCTGTATCGAGGCCCTCTAGTACTATTGTTACTGGCGTAGCCGCAGTTCCCTGTGGCAAAAATTTCAATTGGCCTTTCACGGTACTTTATTTCGTTTCCATTTCATGCACCGATTTTGAAACCAAATCACCACCTATAGCAGGATGCGACATTAACTCCGGTGAAACTGTTAGTAGTATTTATATTATAGCATAAGTCTCTAATAGTATTTAACGTTCATCATGGGTATATGCGAAAATAGCAATAGTGGCTATTTACTCTAAGATAAAAGTGGGTCAAAAAAAGTTCCGAAACCTAAGAAATTGTTATTTCTTTTCAAGCCACAGAACTCAAATAATTGTATTTTTTAGTTTGTTCAAATTGAGATCGTATACGCTAGTAAAAATCGATTCGGGATGAAGCACACATCCCTGATCATAACGAAGTTGTTTTTCGGTTAGCTTGAGCGAATAGCGACCTCATATCGTCTCATACGCATGAGGTAGTCATACATACTTAAACAGAGCGGACGATAACTGCCCGTTATACTTATTCGCTAATGGGATAAACCCGCAGTGCTAAAGATTTTTGACTAGAACGTATAAACTGTTTAGTGAATATGGCAGGTCAAACATAATGAAGGGTTGTACAAAAATCTTTGAAACAGGGATACCGCTAAGGACGTACTGATTCTAAAGAGCAACTGCGTTCCACTCCTTGGCCGCGACTCCAAAAAAATCATCGTTCATCTCATCCCCCTTTTCCCGGCTCAAATTCAGGTTTATCAACAACATCTTCTCGCAATTCAGATTGGGAAATCTGAATCGTCGATCATCTACTTAATTGTGATGTCATGCTTAGCAATGCTAGGATTTTTAGAGGTACGTTCCTCAAGAAACTCGGAATCCTACGGTTTTCCGTAAACAGTCAGTTCGTGGAATTGTCATCTCTCGCTGATAAGGTTGCGAATCCAAAGCGCATCACAAAGTGCTTTGTCCTTCGGTTTGTGACGTCGGCGCTCGATTCAGTTAATTGTGTTATGCTGCGTGGCATGTAGCTCATCCAGAACCGCTGATCATGCGGATTGTAAAGAGATGATCGTATTGATAATTGGACGTTCTGGTGCCTCGACTCAAAAACTCACGATGATGACCATTATGTACACCCCGCGCAACCACTTGTGACACTTCTGAGCTTGCGTATGCTAAACCTTCCAGTTTACAAATGGTTTATACAAATGGCTGGTACTCAAAAAATATCACCTTGTCCTATTTAAAGTTGATGGCTGCCTTAGTTTGTCCGCGGTCATTATCATATAATCTGAAGAGGCAGCTGATCAGGATAGAACGTATCTTAATACATATCCGTATATTCATTATCTGGATTATACAACTATACATTGCTAGAATCACTGGCCCGGTGAAAGCCAAGTGTCTAAAACTGTGTTACCAAGGCGCAGAAATCGTCGCCTATAAGTGAATCGTATCACGTGCTCGGAACAGACAACGTAACTGATCTGACGACGCGCCGAACTTCAGTGGCTAAACTCAGAGAATATTGCCTGAATCTTTTAAGACATTACACATCTCTGATCGTCCTCTTACGCTCCCCACACGGGGTCGTACCCCACACGGGGTCGTACAGCCGTTATAATATCAGCCTTGACTGTTTCTAATATTTTTAGGAAAGCGCCGTTTGCACCACCGCTAACGTACTAACTTAATCACATGTTGCCACTCACCGATTCCGAGTGGACATTTTATTTTTTAAAATTTAAATTATAAAAATTATATAAAAATTAAAAAAATAAAAAATAAAATGTAAAATAAAAATAAAAATAATAAAAATAAATTAAAATTGAAAAATATGCTCACTGCTAAGAGGATGGAAAAATGAATATTATTTTTTTATTTTTTTTATTTTTTAATATTTTTATATATATCTTTTATAATTTAAATTTTAAAAAATAAATTTATATTAATAAATATGTTCTGTCCACTCGGAATCGGTGAGAAGTGGCAGCATGTGATTAACTTCAGTATGTTAGCGGTGGTGCAAACGGCGCTTTCGTAAAAATAATAATAAAAAATAAAAAAAAAAAAGTATTCATCATTTTTTCATCCCCTTAGCAGTCAGCATATTTTTTCAAAAAAAACAAAAAATGTTTTTGTTAAACAGTTGCTAAATTCAGCGTAAAAATTATATTAATTATGAACGAGCAGGAATTAGCGGACAAATCCAAGCCAACGGCATTTAGTCTTTTGTCGACGAAAACAGGATGTTTACAAAAAAAAACATGGCTCACGAGGACATTTTACTTAAGATTAGACGAACCATATAATAATCGAAATACGACGGACCTAATTATAGGGGGTAATATATATAACCTTTACGTACACGAATTCCCTATACCATCTGAGATGACCACATTTTTAGACTGCAAGCTTCCAGCAAAACACGCAGCTTGTCTACACCCGGTCTACTTTTTAAAATAACGTCGTGCATTTTATTCGCCTGATTGAGGTAACTTGTGGGATGAGCTAGTGAAGGCACACTGTAACGAAGTTGCAAAAAATCAACTATGGAATAACTGTGTATTGGCTGCTCTATAAACATGAACATATGGAATGAAGGTCCGACATGGTGCATCCTCTGCCGTGTTTAGATATATACCAGTTGACGATGACGATTTCTTTGTTATAAAGGAAGAGAGTGCACAATGATAATGAGAGCCTTACGGTGTTTCCGCAATGGAATACTTTACTAATCTGAAAAAAATTATTTTTTACCGTATCGTAAGTTTTACTGTATCCTATCCTTGCCGTTCATGAATTGTCTTTGAACGACATTTGAATGAAGCGGGTCAACAAACCATGCATTCGAGGTTGAATCGCACCTCGAAGCTTAAAGCGCGGTCCATAGGAAAGTCACTATGGCCTTAGGATTACAATGAGCTAATGGTCGTGCTTTGTCTCTTGTTAGAAGCAGATTCACGTTCGTGGCAAAATTAGTCATGCTCTGCGAAAGTCAATGCTATAGAGGTTGAGCGAAGATTGAAGACCGAGGTAGGTAGTTTTTCGCACTCTACAGCTAAGTGCTTATGTTAATCAGACTTCGAGTGTTATTGATGCATGATCCGTATGTACTAACGTGTTTTCATATCTTTGCTTGTAGGCCTAACGTTATATGAGCTTATGCCCATCTGATGAAATACAATTCCGGATAAGAGGTTTTTATGATTCGCGTTCGTAAGGCATAGCTAACAGGGACTCACTCTCACAACAGAAATCGACTGCTAAAGATAAATATGTAAATATTTATTCGATGCGAACTGATTGATAAAATAGATGATCGATCGTATTGATACATTGGAGCGTCTGCATTACGGTGCATGTGTGGCTGTCATGAATATTCTCATATTAAACAATAGCTAGCAAGTCAAGAATAATGGAGCCCCTCGATGTAGTGGTTTTGTATCTGTAGAGTGGTAGTGCACAACTACTACTATTGTCTTTCAGAATTTACTTTCGGCCATCCGGTGAAACGCGGCCAATAGTGTTCATAAAAAAATACTTGGTATACTCAAGAGTCGCAGAAATATTCTTTTCAAGCTCAAATAGTTTTTTTTCAAATTGAGATCGTATACGCAGTAAAAATCGATTCGGGATGAAGCACACATCCCTGATCATAACGAAGTTGTCGGTTAGCTGAGCGAATAGCGACCTCATATCGTCTCATCGCATGAGGTAGTCAACGTAACTGCCCGTTATACTTATCGCTAATGGATAAACCCGAGCGATTTTCTGACGTAGACTGTAGTGAATTGCATCAATATAACAAATGAAAGTACCGCTAAGGACGTACTGATTCTAAAGAGCAACTGCGTTCCACTCCTTGGCCGCGACTCCAAAAAAATCATCGTTCATCTCATCCCCCTTTTCCCGGCTCAAATTCAGGTTTATCGACAACATCTTCTCGCAATTCAGATTGGGAAATCTGAATCGTCGATCATCTACTTAATTGTGATGTCATGCTTAGACAATGCTAGGATTTTTAGAGCGTTCCTCAAGAAACTCAGATCCTACGGTTTTCCGTAAACAGTCAGTTCGTGGAATTGTCATCTCTCGCTGATAGGGTTGCGAATCCAAAGCGCATCACAAAGTGCTTTGTCCTTCGGTTTGTGACGTCGGCGCTCGATTCAGTTAATTGTGTTATGTTGCGTGGCATGTAGCTCATCCAGAACCGCTGATCATGCGGATTGTAAAGAGATGATCGTATTGATAATTGGACGTTCTGGTGCTACTCAAAAACCCGAAGATAATCCATTGTTTATCTGGATTATACAACTTTGCTAGATTACTGGCCCGGTAAACCCAGTGTCTAAAACTTGTTACCAAGCAGAAATCGGCATAAGTGAATCGTATCACGTGCTCGGAACAGACAACGTAACTGACACGACGCCGCTTCAGTGGCTAAACTCAGAGAATATGCCTGAATCTTTTAAGACATTACACATCTCTGCGTCCTCTACGCTCCCACGGGTCACCTTACCCTTGACTGTGAGGACCAATTACTACATAATCACAATTTATTTTTTTAAATTTAAATTATAAAAATTTATATAATTTTTATAATTTAATTTTTTTTGTTTTTTAATTTTATTTTTTATATAAAAATAAAATTAAAAAAACTAAAAATTATAAAAATAAATTAAAAATAAAAATGAAAAATATGCTCACTACTAAGAGGATGGAAAAATGAATATTATTTTTTATTTATATTTTATTTTATTTTTTATGTTTTATTTTTTTATATTTTTTTTCTATTTTTTTTTAGTTTTTTTAAATAAATTTATATTAAGTATGTTCTGTCCACTCCGAATCGGTGAGAAGTGGCAGCATGTGATTAACTTCAGTACGTTAGCGGTGGTGCAAACGGCGCTTTCGTGAGAATATAATAATAAAATAATAAAAAAAATTAAAAAAATAAAAAAAAAAGATTTTTTTCCATCCTCTTTGCAGTGAGCATATTTTTTCAAAGAAAAAACAAAAAATGTTTTTGTCAAACAGTTGCTAAATTCAGCGTAAAATTTATAAGATTTAAAGATAATTATTATGAACGAGAAGGAATTAGGGACAAATCAAAGCCAACGGCATTTATCTTATCTTATCGACGAAAACAGGGTGTTTACAAAAAAACACGGCTTCTTATCGACGAAAACAGGGTGTTTACAAAAAAAACACGGCTCACGAGGACATTTTACTTAAGATTAGACGAATCATATAATAGTCGAAATGCGACGGACCTAATTATAGGGGGCAATATATATAACCTTTACGTACACGAATTC